>NC_053166.1:101724805-101897305 GCF_016835505.1 Polypterus senegalus
GTAGACGGAGCTGGAGCATTTGTGCGGGAATGGAGTGAATAAACTGTGCGGGCCGTGCATTATCGTACTTTGCCTTCAGTGTGCCATTACACTGCAGCTCAATCACCTCCATCTGAATCTGCACAGGTGCAGTTTCCACATCGACGGCAAATGGGTTGCAAAACAACTCAAAATTCTTTTTTTGTTCTTCAAAGTCACCAAGGCGCCGTGCGAACTCAGTGCGCAGTGCGCTCAGTTTATCAGCAAAGTGCGTATTTGGGAACACCGTAGTGCCGACTTGGTTCAACATTACTTGGCAACAGGGAAAGTGGGGCAAGTTGCACTGGTGCATTTGTGTCTCCCATAAAAGTAGCTTCACTTGAAATCATTTTGTGATTTTGCACGGGTAAAAACGTCTGCTGAAGTGTCAGATTCTTCTTTAACTCTTCTGCTTTCTGTATCTTGTATATAAAAATAAATGAAAAATCTACAACATGTAAATATAAATAAAACCTAAATGTTATTTTAAAGATATTGAACATCTCCGATATCACATATGTTACAGCCATTACAATAGGTAGACTACCAGCAATAAATATGTACAATGCAAGAAAAATTGTATAAAATGTGTGTACAGTTGCACTAAACGTAAGTACATAGAAAATTTGTTATTGGTACTCACCAACAATGACACGACGACTTGTCCAATAATGATTAGATAAATGTTACTGCACAACAAAGGAGAGCGTCACAGCTCTTCTAAAGGAGCCTCTTCAGGCGACAGTGTAGCACCACCATTGTCATCTGGAGTTTCTTCTCCCACTGAAGGCGTACTAGGCAGTGTTTTGCGGGTAAGGAACATCATGATGGGCAGTTGCTGGCACTGCTTTTTCATTTGTGTAAGGAGGTTTTTATACACTTCCATGGCATCATCAAGAGCATTTCTAAATTGCAAAGAACGAATCATTTCCGGGTCCCATTCTTCAGCTGATGTCTGGAGATCTTGTTGCTATTCGTAAAATGGTCGCAAGAAAATCGAGAGTTAGGCCAGCATCTTCTTCCTGTGCGACCTTGCTCTGATTGGGTAGCTTCTCAGCCATCTGCCGATAGCATCCCTTGTATGAAATCAACTGGGCAAACCAACTGAGGAAGCATGTACCATAAATAAAAAGACCCATTGCCTGCAGAAATCCACGACCCATCAAAAAATCGCGATATATATTTAGATATGCATACATATAAAATCCACGATAGAGTGAAGCCGCGAAAGTCAAAGTGCGATATAGCGAGGGATTACTGTACTTTCCAAACTAATCCGGTCATCCTCAGTAAGATGTGGCTTATTATCCAACTGAAGAAGACTTGTATCCTTGCATTCTTGTTGACATAAATGGCAGCCCCTCCTCCTTTTCTGTTCTGCCTATCCTTCCTAAAACTGTGTAAACCATTTATGTTGTACTCTTTACCATCTATGTGATTTAACCACCTCAGAATATTCAAAGACTCCATCCAGCCCTGTAAGGACCCAAGAAACGATTTGATATTTTCAATTCTGGGGTTGATGCCCCAGCCAATAGACCCTTTGCACTGTGCCATGTGACTGTGACCCACCTGTATGGTCTGGAGACTCTTCCCATGCCATCTTAGGGGTGCGTGCTGTCTCTTTAAAGGACACCTGGACCTGTTTTGCTAGTTCTCTATAACAATGAAGGCCAGCCCACCCCCTCCTCCAAGCCATCCTCTAAAAACTCACAACATCAAAAAGGACTTGCATTGTACTGGCCTCATTATTAAAATTTGGCATTGGATTACTAAAACTG
This sequence comes from Polypterus senegalus, assembly GCF_016835505.1. Classification (NCBI taxonomy): domain Eukaryota; kingdom Metazoa; phylum Chordata; class Cladistia; order Polypteriformes; family Polypteridae; genus Polypterus; species Polypterus senegalus. The sequence continues at coordinate 101,726,605 of NC_053166.1, forward strand.
CTGATCATTTTTATTTAATTTAAGTCATTTCTTAAATTATTAAACTAATAATTAATAGATAAAGAACTAAAACAGCTGTCTTACTCCTTCTGGTTCCTTTGGCTGCTAAAACTGTTCTATCCAGTAAAACGTTTTACACACTACTCCTTTGAACTTATAAAACTCACTTAATGAATATCAGCTGCTAGTTATTTATTTATTCACTTTTGACACTTCTATCTAATTGGAGCTTATTTGCTAGACCCCTGTTTACGTGCGCTGCACCCCTCTCTTTAATGGTCTGCAGTTTACCTGTACTTAACACTAGAATTACCAGAGCCTATGAAAAAACTCGTAATTCCGTCCCACCTTAAATCGCTTCTTAAATCCCTTCACACCTCTCCGCCAGCGTCCTTTGTCCTCTAAATGTGCTGATAAAAAGAAGCTAGGAGCAGCCAGCTATTCCATCCCCCCACCAATTTAGAACGTGCACGAACTTCTTCCAGCTCATGCCTTGATTGAGTATCTGGGAGTGAAGTGGAGTTTTAGAGTGGAAATAATAGATCGTTATTTGGAACACATGCATTTCATGTCTGTTCCGTTTTTACAGTAATCTGTGTCAACACATTGTTAAAACAGAAACGTTTTTTATATTCTAGTAGTAGATGACAAAATGTAGGCATAAACTATATAATGTATGAAGCCTGAAGTCCAAATATCAAAGAAAAAGGTACACATATAACACAACAATTGCGCTTTTATTCAAAAATATAACTGCAGAAATAAAAAGCCGCCTTAACATGCGACGTTGACAGCTGTTTATTATAATTGCCTCCGTGGTTCAATAGAATCAGTTCCCGTTTGGGAATCAAAAGGTCATGAGTTCGATCCTGCACCACTCCGTTTTGAGAAGTAAACTGCTCTTAGTCTTACTATTTTAGAATAAAAGCATACATTTGATTTCGATCTGTAACAGCCGGTGCAATTTATGATCCTTGTAAAGGTTAGCCTTTTTTTTTTATTATTCACTTTTCATTCCCTCAGTCACGTTCAGAATCAATCTATACAACCCCATCTGACACGGCTGTTTTCACATAAAGACGCGCTATAGCTCTGCAGTGTACCACGATGCATACTAAAGCCCCCGCCCCCAGGTTACTGACACACAGATGCTGGCGAAGCTGCCTTCTTCGTATTTCACCGTCACTTGATTTTCTTTTTATTCAGTTTTATTGAGTGTTCCTGACAGTCCCCGCATGTTGCTGTATGCTGTTTCTTTTGTACTCCAGGACATGCAGAGGAGAGAATGGTAAAGAGCAGTAACCGGCTATATGCAATAATCAGACACTCCCCATCTGCCCGTTGTTTTGTTATACTTTTACACCAACATATGTTCCTGTGTTTGAGCATGCTGAAACGGGCATGCTCAAAAAATACACGTGTAATGCCACGAAAAGTAACTAATGGAATATTATTTGAAAATGAACAGCGTCAGATCGGGTGTGAATTTATGCAGTAACTGGAAATTTTCTGATGTGGGACCTTCCCCCAGGGAAGAAAGTACAGTGTCAGGTGCTAATTCAGTATAATAGGAACCATAGCACAGAGAGGTGTGTGCACTGCAACAAGTACACGTGTCATAAATGTAGGAAGGATGGTCCTTGGGTGTGTGGGAACTGTTAATATTTGAATGTGATGATTTTATATAGCACGGAATGGAAATCAGCACTTCTTAGCATTGCACCATGCAAGCTGTCGTATCAATCGCCTACTGTAACTTGCCTTCTTTTTTCTTCGGTTATACAGGTAGTCTTGAATAAAAGTGCACTTGTTTTGTTTGCGAAATGAAGTGTCTGCGTGCACTTTTCGTGGCATTACACATGTATTTTTTGAGCATGCCCGTTTGAGCATGCTCAAACACAGGAACATAAGTTGGTGTAAAAGTATAACAAAACAACGGGCAGATGGGGAGTGTCTGATGATTGCATATAGCGCCGAAGTTACTGCTCTTTACCATTCTCTCCTCTGCATGTCATGGAGTACAAAAGAAACAGCATACAGCAATATGCGGGGACTGTCAGGAACACTCAATAAAACTGAATAAAAAGAAAATCAAGTGACAGTGAGATACGAAGAAGGCAGCTTCGCCAATGTTTGTGTGTCAGAACCCTTTGGGGTGGTGCGTTAGTATGCATCGTGGTACAACGCAGAGCTATAGCGCGTCTGTATTCTGTTTCTTTTGTACTCCAGGGCATGCAGAGGAGCGAATGGTAAAGAGCAGTAAGCCGCGCTATATGCAATCATCAGACACTCCCCATCTGCCCGTTGTTTTGTTATACTTTTCAATACTTTTATACTGCTCAAACGGGCATGCTCAAAAAATACACGTGTAATGCCACGAAAAGTGCACGCAGACACTTCATTTCGCAAAAACAAAACAAGTGCACCTTTATTCAAGACTACCTGTATAACCGAAGAAAAAAGACAGCAAGTTACAGTAGGCGATTGATACGACAGCTTGCATGGTGCAATGCTAAGAAGTGCTGATTTTCATTTCGTGCTATATAAAATCATCACATTCAAATATTAACAGTTCCCACACACCCAAGGACCGTCCTTCCTACATTTACGACACGTGTACTTGTTGCTGTGCACACAACTCTCTGTGCTATGGTTCCTATTACACTGAATGAGCACCTGACACTGTACTTTCTTCCCTGGGGGAAGGTTCCGCATCAGAGAATTTCCAGTTCCTGCATAAATTCACACCCGATCTGATGCTGTTCGTTTTCAAATAATATTGTATTAGTGCGATGATATTTTCACATATACTGTATTGTCTCTTTCTTTCAGGTGTGTAATAGAAACCACAGCATAGAGAGAAGTGTGTACTGTACATTGCTTCTTACAGGAAAAGGCGATGGAAAAAGTGCACTTGAATAAAAGTGCACTTTTATACTTTTACACCAATATATGTTCCTGTGTTTGAGCGACACGGGCAGATGGGGAGTGTCTGATTATTGCATATAGCGCCGAAGTTACTGCTCTTTACCATTCTTTCCTCTGCATGTCCTGGAGTACAAAAGAAATGGCATACAGCAACATGCGGGGACTGTCAGGAACACTTAATAAAACTGAATAAAAAGAAAATCAAGTGACGGTGAGATACGAAGAAGGCAGCGTCACCAGCGTTTGTGTGTCAGAACCCGGTTGGGGCGTTAGTATGCATCGTGGTACACTGCAGAGCTATAGCGCGTCTTTAGTGAAAACAGCCGTGTCAGATGGGGTTGTATGGATTGATTCTGAACGCGACTGAGAGAATGAAAAGTGAATTTAAAAAAAAAGCTAACCTTTACAAGGATCATAAATTGCACCGGCTGTTACAGACTGAAATCAAATGTATGCTTTTATTCTAAAATAGTAAGACTAAGAGCAGTTTACTTCTCAAAACGGAGTGGTCCAGGATCGAACTCGCGACCTTTTGATTCCAAGGTGAGAACTGATTCTATTGCACCACGGAGGAAGTTATAATAAACGCCTGTCAACGTCGCATGTTAAGGCGGCTTTTTGTTTCTGCAGTTATATTTTTGAATAAAAGTGCAATTGTGTTATATTTGAACCTTTTGTGAAAATGTTTCTTTGTTATTTGGACTTCAGGCTTCATACATTATATAGTTTATGCCTACATTTTGTCATCTACTACTAGAATATAAAAAACGTTTCTGTTTTAACAATGTGTTGACACAGATTACTGTAGAAACGGAACAGACATGAAATGCGTGTGTTCCAAATAACGATCTATTATTTCCACTCTAAAACTCCACTTCACTCCCAGATACTCAATCAAGGCATGAGCTGGAAGAAGTTTGTGCACGTTCTAAATTTGTGCGGGGATGGAATAGCCGGCTGCTCCTAGCTTCTCTTTATCAGTACATTTAGAGGACAAAGGACGCTGGCGGAGAGGTGTGAAGGGATTTAAGAAGCAATTTAAGGTGGGACGGAATTACGAGTTTTTTCGTAGGCTCTGGTAATTCTAGTGTTAAAATAAATGCTTTCTTACTTATGAACATATGAGCCCTCACTTACTACTAGCATTAACACTTAATTAGTGCTATACGTTTCTCTGAAGCAATTCTTTTTATGCCCTAACTTCTGCCCTCTAAAGAATTGCATTTACTTTTAATTATTTGTCTCTGCCAGGCTGTATTTACATACAGAGGTGCTGGTTTCGGGTATAGCTCAGTTTCCTGCCTTGCCTCACCTTGTTTTTCTTGCTGATGCTACTTTTGAGAAACAGTAACTTCTTCAAAATGCTTTCCAAACACTCAGCTACCTGTGCGAGTGGAAAAAAAGCAAAAAATGCTTCAAAAGCAAAAAAATAATTGTTCTTTAGCAGCAACCAAAAAACAAAATTTTCGGGAACAAACTTTGTTTTTTAATTAACTGCCACATTACAGTAATACAAATACTCTGCACTTCCTCCTTTTTTAATTATAAGGATAACATCAGTGCATCAATGCATCTCAATCTCCAATCAGTATGTACACACACAATATGGTCTGAATACACACTAGAATGACTAAAAATAAAGAAAATAGTAAAGTGGAAGAAAACCTGTGACAGTCACAGTGAGGCATTATGCAACAACAAAATTTATTTATATACACACATTTTCATAAAAAGAATGTAAGAAAAGAATAAAGCTTAGATTATAAGAAAAGATAAAAGATTAGATAAAAATATTAATGAATTAACAAAGAAAAAATTAGATTAAAAATTAAATAAATCCATATGAACTTATTAAACATAAGATATATAATTTGTAGAAGGGTAGTGGCCTTATATACAGTACAGTATCATAATGCAAGTCCCTAAAGATGAGTCAGATGGTCGGGAGGACAGAAATAAAAAAAGTTAAGCTGGACAAAAGAAAATCTGCAAGGGTTCCAAGGCCAAAAGTCCTCCCAGCCCCCACTGGGCATTCTACCTAACAGAAATGTACTTAAATCATTCCTCATTGTTTCCAGGTTTTGTGCGCATGGTTCAATGCAGACAGTCTCATGGGCTGCCAGGGCACCTGCCTTTGTTACACCATCACAGGTGACTGCACCAGTGTCTTCATCATGAGGCTGTGTCGCAGATTACAAATCCCTAAACAGTATGATAATTCTGTCTATATAGTCTATTAAGAGTACTGTACAAATAAAATGTAGGCACAAAAAAGCAAGATTTAATAAATTGGTTTTTAGCAGTTTTTTAAAATGTTCCACAGTATTAGCGTGACATATCACTGTTGGTAAAGTATTCCAGCTTTTTGGTTCATAACAGTGAAAGGCCGCCTCACCACTTCTTTTATGCTTGGCTCTTGGAGTTATAGGAAGATCACCATTAGAAAATCTAAGGTTACAACTTGGAGTATAGTGAGGCAGGCACTCCAAAATATAGGAAGGGGAAGGGTTATTTAAGCCTTTATATTTCATTTGATGTATTTTAAAGTCAATTTTAAATGAAACAGGTGACCAATGTAACAACATTAAAACTAGTGAGATGTACTCAGATTTTCTTTTTCTCCTTAAGATTCTTGCTACTGTGTTCTTTACTGATTGTAACCAATTCATGTCTTTCTAAAGTAGTCCTTTTAGGAGTGCATTACAGTAATCTAGACAGCTAAAAACAAAAGCACAAATACATTTTTCAGCATTTTGTAGTGCTATAAAAGGTCTAATTTTTGTAATATTCCTTATGTGACAAAATACAGTCCTAATAATCTGGTTAATATGTGATTTAAAGTTTAGTTCAGAGTCTATGATTACACCTAAATTCTTTACCTCCGCTTTGACTTTTAAACTTCAGCAATTAAGTTTTATTTCTAATACCCTCATTATTTCAATTTTTGCCAATCACTAAGATTTATGTTTTTTCTTTGCTTAATTTGAGAAAGTTACTACTCATCCATTCGGAAGTACTACTAAAACATTTGATCAGCGAGCCATAGGCATCAGGTTCATCTGGAGCCATACATAAATAAAGCTGTGCGTTGTCTGCATAGTTATGGTAGTTTGTCTGTCTTTTGTTTTGAGGTTATCTTGCATGTATATTGAAAAAAACAGTGAACCCAGAATAAGATATCTGTATTATCCCATATACTGTATAACATTTCATGGATCTCCAAAGTTCAATCACCGCAACTAACAAAGAATTGTCTACCTGTTAAATAAGACTGAAACCAATTTAAGACTCTTCCAGTGAGTTCCACCCATTGCCTAAGGCGATTTATAAGAATACTGTGGTCTATGGTGTCAAATACTGCACTAAGAGAACAAGAACAGATAAATAATGTGTTTTGGCATTAACCTGCAAATCATTTACAACTTTAACACTAGAATCCATGAAGCCTATGAAAAAACTTGTAATTCCAGGCCACCTTAAATTCCTTCAGAACTCTCTGTTAGCGTCTTTTGTTTTGTAAATGTGTCGATCAGTGCAAGCAGCCTGATATCCCATCCCCCCAATGCCGCACCTCAACTCAGGCAAAAAGTTCTCCCAGCTCAAGTCTTGTTTATCTGGGTGTGAAAAGCCTGGAGTTGTATAGAGTAAATAATATATCGTTATTTGGAACACATCCATCCATCCATCCATTTTCTAACCCGCTGAATCCGAATACAGGGTCACGGGGGTCTGCTGGAGCCAATCCCAGCCAACACAGGGCACAAGGCAGAAACCAATCCTGGGCAGGGTGCCAACCCACCACAGGACACACACAAACACACCCACACACCAAGCACACACTAGGGCCAATTTAGAATCGCCAGTCCACCTAACCTGCATGTCTTTGGATTGTGGGAGGAAACCAGAGCGCCCGGAGGAAACCCATGCAGACACGGGGAGAACATGCAAACTCCACGCAGGGAGGACCCGGGAAGCGAACCCGGGTCTCCTAACTGCGAGGCAGCAGCGCTACCACTGCGCCACCGTGCCACCCCCATGTCTACAATGATCTATATAAATGCAGGATGACAGGAAATATGACAAATGAAAGAAATGTTGAACACATACCTAAAACAGAAACTTTAAATACTAAATTTTGATATGAAGTGTATAATGCCTGAAGACTGAAGTTCAAATATCAAATAAGCACTTTCACAAAAGGTATACGTATAACAAAACAAGTACACTGTTATTCAAGAAAAAGAAATCGGGTTAGGGTATGACATTGACACAACCACTTGGGTGGTGCAGTGGTAAGAACTGCTGACTCAAAATCAAGAGGTTGCATGTTCGATTCCAGGTGCTTTCCAGAATTATCGTTTTGAGTATTGAGCTGCTGTTATTGTTACTATTATACAATAAGAACATATATTGGATTTGAGTGTAACAGGCGGTGTAAATTTATGGTCCTTGTAAAGGTTAACTTCTCTCAGTCATGTTCAAGCTCCCCCTGATCTGATACCGTTTTCAAATAAAAACATGCTGTAACAAGGGTGAACTTGGAAGAGGATGAGGAATCTACACCAGTGAAAGAGAACAGAAACCCTTATATAACAAGACTTATATAACAGGATAGTATTTGCCATTTTCCAGTCCTTCGGAATCAGTGCAGAGTGACTTCCTAAAAATAAGTGTCAAAGGTTTATATATGTACTTGCTATACTCCTTAAGAACTTGAAGGTAAATATTATCTGGTCCTGGTAATTTGTTTGATTTTAAGAACAGAAAATCTTTGTCTTGAAAGGGGCGTGCCTCGGGAGCATGAGCCCCAACAGGAACAGAGGATGTCTGGGGATAAGAGAGACAAGGCAGTAAGACAAAAGGACAGCTGCAGTACAGACTTTTAAATGTTCAAAGCGCCTCGCAAGATGCACATCATGCGACACGGCAGCAGCAAGCCTGCAACTGATCCAGCAAGGAGGAGATAAAAAAACTGTGTTTGTTTCTCATTGAATCACTGTTTAAGAGGGGGTTTCAGAGGAGTGGCCATGGCCCCTTGACGTTTCTGCGTTCAGCATGTTCACAATATGTAAAAACCAAAGCCCAAATATCAATTGCGTAATTGGTGTGGAGTTAAGAATTGCTGCTTCTAAATCAAGAGGTTGCAGGTTCGATTCCGAGTCTTCCCTACATTTACCATTATGAGCTGTGAGCTGCTGTTATTTATTACTATTATATAATAAAAATATACATTTGCTTTGAGTCTTTAACCTGCTGGTGTAAAGTTTTGCTCCTTGTAAAAGATATTGTTGAAGGTATATAAGCAGACACACAAGCGCTGTTGAATCATGTCTTCTTGGTATCTTATTTGAATGTTTTTATTAGTTTTATTCTTGAATAAAATAGCACTTGTTTTGTTATACCTTTGTGAAAGTGTTTATTTTATATTACAGTAACCACTTGAATGATATCAAATCTGTCTCTGCCTCTCTCATGTATGCACACATATCCATGCATGAAAGCGCAATTATTTGAAAATGCTATGTCATTTGAACATGATTTGTCATTTGAACATTGGACAAAATTGAAAAACAAGTCTCTGTGTTATGGTGCATGGTAAAGGAAATGCTGACAGACTTCTTCTTTTTGGGCTCATATACTGTCAGCATGGCACTGCCAGATCTACACACTAGTGTGGAGAATTGCATGCATACTAAAGTGACTTTAGCTGCAGGTGGAAGTTCCCATCCAATTTTATGTTGCCAAGCAGAGTTATGTTGCAGTGCAGCAGTTTATTAGCCAGCAATAGTGACGTGAAGTAGTTGTCTGTTGTTGCAGTTCTGCTTTTGTCTAGAAACAGTTTTATGGCCACAGTGTCGGAAAGTCCTTCTCCCACGGGATGACTGGGATCTTTTCCTATATCAGGAGTAGCATTGCACATGCAAATCTGTCACTTTTTCACAAGTTCTGCACAGGTGTCTTTGTTTTCAAAGCGCAAATGCCTCATGATAGTCTGATAGTGGTAATGCGGCATCTTATCTTTGATTGCCAGTACAACAAAATACTTCTGACTAGGCATCAACCACAACACCAACTGTGGTCATCGCTGCTCTTATGAAAAGAATGAAGATAAGCACCATCAACTCAGTGAGGGAGAGGCAAGTTTGTTTTACCACATGAACGTGACTATATGAATAAAACTAAATAAAAAAACACTAACTTTTACAAGTAGCAAAAACTTACAACAGGTGTTGCAGACTCAAATCAAATATGTTTTTATTATATGATAGTAATAATAGCAGTTCACCTCTCAAAAGGAAAATGTGGGAGAGACACAGGATTGAACCCGCAACCTCTTGATTTAGAGTCCGTCATTCTTACCACTAACCCACCCATGTAGTTAATAAATGGACTTTGGTTTTTACATACTGACAGCAACATGTAAATTGAATAATTTATTTTTCTTTGGTAATATTCTTGAATAAAGGTGCACTTGTTTTGTTATAGCTTTTGTGAAAGTATTTAATATTTGAACTTCAGTCTTCACAAATTATACATTTCATGTCAACATTTTATTAATTTTTACTATAACATATTAGTTATGTGTTCAACATTTCTTGCCTTGCATTTCCTGTCATCCTACATTTTGTTGTAGACACGGAACACACATGAAATGTATGTATTTCAAATAACAATATATTATTTACCCTATACAACTCCAAGCACCTCGTACCCAGAAAAAGAGACTTCAGGTGGGAGAACTTCAGCTGTGTCGGTGGGGGAATGGGATAGCAGGCTGATTGCTGCTTTTGCTGATTGACACATTTGCAAAACAAAGGCACTGCTTACGATGTGCAAGGGAATTTAAGGTGGCTCGGAATTATGACTTTTTTCGTAGGCTTCAGGGATTCTAGTGTTAAATAGCTGTTTTTGCCTTTGCAGCTTCTTTTTTAAGTCTCTATTAATCCACTGCAGAGACTGATTTTTTTTTTATTTCTTATTCACTCCAAAGTTAGGTATGTACCTGCCCTGCATTACATGTAAAAGATTTTTAAACCTATTCACTGCTCCTTGACTGTCTCCACACTTAAAAGTTTATCCCAGTGTATCCTCCTTAGACTTTGCCATGACACCTGCTCAAAATTTGCCCTGACAAAGTGAAAACTTAACAGTTTTAGCCTTTTCATCCACACTCTTACAAAACACAGAGAATTATTAGGATTTTTTGATGATTAATAATTAATAAACACCCACATGGGACAGCAAATTAATGCAGGTTATCACCAGGATGACAGAAGTATTAAGAGATCTGTACAATTTATGAACAAGGTTAATAAATCTGCAGAAGTCTGCATTAACACTTTAATTTCCTTTGTTGTGATTCAGAATGTTGCAGAAGACTTGCTTTCACAAGTAATCCAAATACTCCTGTTGAAATACGCAAAATAATAACATTTAGTTATAACATAAGGGTAATAGAAGATGGATATATGCAAATATATACCTATACATTTCAGTCAGTCATTCAGTAACCTGCTCTTGGCTTAGATCAAATCTTCCTCTCTTATAGGAAATGGCACATAACTGATATTTCATTTCCTGAGGTTAAGACAGGTAAATTCTCTGGCTTGTTATGAAGTTTCTGTTGCCAGCAAATGGTGTTTATTTGCTTACAGCAGCTAGCTTTTGCCCTGGCTAAGGGACCAACCTCCAGCACACAAAGTTCTCTATCTCAGTGTGTGTGTGTAGGAGTGCATGCATGTGTGCAGTGCTGCACTGCCCTTTCCTTTTGGATTTAGGGTGATAAGCTTTTATAATAGCTAGTACTTATCCTTCACACGATTGTTAGCTTTAGTTACAATTAATATAAATACACTAAATTATCTGGTTTGTCCTATTTATTAAATTACAGTTAATACTTCTTGGAATCAAAGTATACTTATGGTTCCTTTCCTGGTCAACTTTCCTCAGTCACATGGAAATATTTTTCAGCACGCTTTCTTTTCCTTGGTAAGGAGGTCTTCTTCGTGACCTTTGGTTACACTTCTTGGTTGTGGGCATTACTGCATTCTTTTCTACAAGGGTTTTACACAAAGTGACCTCAAATGCTAGCAAAGTTACGCCCACTAAATCAACTGGTGATCAGTCAGTGACCTTCATTAGCAAGGCGAACGAGTGGTTTACGTACAATCTCTCTCTCACTCATGTCCTTGCTGTCCCTCAATTGAAGTAATGGCAACTTTGTCCAAACTCCAGAACAGACAAGTGTTCCACCTTTTCAGTCCAGCACGATTGCCTTCTGGAGTAAAGGGATTGCTTCGAACTATGTTACAGCCATACCCACTCAGCTATGGGTTCTGGCTATGAGCAGCTAAATTATGGCCAAGTCAAAGCAACACACTGTCTTTGAGGCTAATACAGTGTTGACACAAAAGTTAATGTAGTCTGTAATGCAGTGACTGAGTCCATTAATATTATTACAATGTAAATATCACATTATTTCCCAGTCTGTTATTTGGAAGCAGTCATTCAGGGCTATTTCGGCCTCAGGTCTCCACTTTTTCACTGTTCTTATGGTAACAGGTTGCCATCTAATAACAGGTTTATAGCTTGGAATAAAACGAATCAGGTTATGGTCAAATCTTCTCAAAGGAGCCTGTAGTTTACATTTAAAATTATCTTTAACATCAGTTTCTAGCAGGTCCAGCTTGTTATTTTCCTTGAGTGGAACAAGACATACACTGATAGATATTTCTTCCTTACAAAATGACATTGTTGAAATCGCCACTAATTATAATTGCAGGGTAAGAATGAATCATCAATGAGGCACATTGCCCTCTACAGTACATCTGTAGGTAAACAGTTTCTGCAGTAAAGTGAAATTGAGCTGCTTAGACACTCACGATCACAGGACAAGTAGCTGATTACGGTGGTATTTAATGGACTCTGCTTTTATTTTCTGTGTCTCTTATGTTTCCAGATGTTGCATGCATAAGCCAACCTTCTGGTTCTCTTCTCGACTCCATACAAGTTTGCAGAGAAAAAGAAAATCAACATGTACAATGCTATTTCAATTTCTTTGCTAGATGGGTGTGATGGCTAGGGGGCACCAGGGAGACCTAAAACCGAAACATGAACACATAGTGTCCCGGATTCAAAATACAGGGGTTTATTACACAAAATATGTTTTTGCAAAGAATGAATATGGTGTCTCTCCGTTTTTCTCTCTACATTGGCAATCATTCAATCAAGTGTTGCCTTCCAGACTCCAAGTTTCAATTCGCCTGAACAAAGCAGTGTGGTCCCTTTTATTGAGGACCTAGGAGTAGTGGGGTGACCTGTTGGAAGCACTTCTGGGTCATACTGAAGTCCCAAGTAATAGGGATTGTAACTCCCTATAGTGCCATCTTTCACCATCCATGGAAGCCAGCAGGGCTGTGCTTACTGGACTATAATTCCCTGCTGGTATCTGACCAGGTGTCTCTATCCAGGGCTGCTGCCAAAAACGGTATTGTAAATACATCCGGTCCAGACACACCTCCATCCACCTTGGTTTTCCCATCTGTGCAAGGGACCTTCCTCTGTTTTGGACACCTGTCCATCTGCCTGGAGCTTCTTGTCCGGGCAAGGAACCTTTCTCTCTCTTGGTCAGGATGTCTGTCCATCCCCCTGGGGCCTCCCATCCGGACACAAAACCTTACCCTCTCCTGGTCAGGATGCCTGTCCATCCCGTATGAGACTTACAGTGTCCTTTCTGGCTTTTTTTGGCAGCGTTTCTTAGTAGCCTATAGCATCACAGCATTGTGCAGACTATGGTAGCATTTTACTTTGAAATGTACTACAAAAATGTTTATATCAAAACATTGCAATATAATGAATGTTTTTTTTTTTGCTGGGAAATAAACCAAAAATCCATGTTTTCTTTATGCAGTGGCTGTTTTCAAATACTTTAATATTGAGATTTGGTCTTGTCTGTTGCTGGAGATGGACGTCTGAGATGGAACTCCGTTACCAGCAGTATTATTTTATCTTTTTTATTTTTCTATCATCCCATGATACCCTGTGTTTACTCAAACTGAAGGGAATTAATTACAATATATGCAAGTATATACAACCATGAGCAGCAGAAAAAAGGCTCAGAAAAAATGGAAAAGACAGCTAAAGCTTCATCAAAGCCTAATCATGCCTCAAGTTCAAGGTACAGCCTGCCAGAGACTGACCTGGGACAGTTATGCAAAAGAATATATCACTCCTAATCCATTAACAGCTGTGTTTGGGGAACTTCCAGCTGGGCTTTAATTGGAGAAGGACAAACAAACTGTAATTGCCTCTACCTTTCTACTAGCAAGTAGACTTATCTTGCTCAACTGGAAGAACCCTAGTCCACCTCTTTTAAGCCAGTGAGTAACTGATGTTGTACACTATTTGAAACTGAAAAAAATCTAATTCTCACTTAGGATCTCTTCAAAACTTTTTTGTTTAAATCTGAAAGGACTGAATCAATAACATTTTAGAATAAGCATTTATATTGGGGAAAATGACTCTCTTCCCTCTTTTCTTCTCTTAAGGTTTTACTCACACTGTTGGCCTTCCTCTCTGTTTTGATTTGAGAAAATGGTTCAAGGGGTTCTTTAGAATAAGTGGGCAAAAATCAGAGAGAAGAGGTCCGATACTTCAATAAAATTTACTTATTCAATTATAACATATAAATACATATGAATAGTATAATGCAGTAACAATAGGTTATAGAAATAAATATATATGCTTAATGAGACAAACTTATACTTACAGTAACATACATCAAAAGACCCAGAGCCATCATCCTAGACCAGTAGACTGAGGGAGCCCGCATGTAAGTCTCGTCAGAGGATCAACCCCGTGTGCCTTTTATCAGATACCGGGCGGTGTGCACCTTTCCCCACGGTTGAGCGTCCAAAGAAACTGAGGGCGGAACCTTCCCTTATATACTAATTAGGTGTCCTTGCCCAAAAGCGGCCTACGTGGAAGCAGTGTATGCAGAAGTGATCAGTTTCAGCATACCCCCTCCTTCCACGGGACACGGCGCTATTTTTCTTCTACTCGGCCTTGAGACTAGTGCCTGATACCAGAAGACACAGTAATATGCTTACATGTGAAAAAAGCCTCTCGAAGTGAAAAACAACTCCTTACATAGCCTTGGCTGTATCTTTAGAACATTCCCGGCTGTTTTTCCCAAAACATTAGTCTGTGTAGCTGATTCTGCGCTGAAGCGACCAACGCCCATCTGCTCTCCTGATTCCCCCTCCCTCTCTTTATTTCACCTTTGCTTTTTACAGAGAAAAATCCTTCCATTACACTCTCTTTCTCTTGGGTGGGGGTTGAATTTAGTTCTTTTAAAGATTGATTTGAGTGTATGGAATGTTAGTTGCTTTTAATAAAATTAAAAAAAAAACAATAATTTAATATTAATATTTAATAATTTAATATCACTGTGAAACCTGTCATGGTAAGAAAGACTGAAGCTGAGAATCACTTTATTCAAAGAGTTGTGAGAAACTACTAATTCACATAGTTGAAGCAGAATCTTGACTGCCTTTAATAAGCATCTGGATCAGATATTGATACAGTTTAGCTCTATACAAAACAAACAAGTTTAATGGACTGAATTGTTTCCTGTCATTTGTCATATTTATTACGTTCATAAGTATGTCAGATATACAGGACAACTACAGACTGAAAAGGTACTTGTTAATTGCAGCTCTTAAAAAGCAGTCTGTTTTCACTTACAATTGTGAGAGGAATGATGCATTTCTGTATGCTAGTTATATATTTGCCAAACACATTGCATCAGTATTAAAGACATATTCTGAAGGAGACTTCATTAAGATATGCATTTTGAAGTTAGCTGAACAAATATGCTCTAATAAGTGACCCGCTTTTGCTGATATAGGTTTGTGGTGACAAATGATAACACAATTTCATGGAGATATTGTGTAAGGCTTGGACAAGTATTTGAAGAAGGATCTTTACTGATATGGTTCAACTTGCAGTTTTTATCACATATTTTGGTGACTCTTTCAATGTCACTGAAGAGTTTCTTGAACTATTATGGCCACAGCTTCTGCTAGAGACATTTTCAGTTGTTTAGTTGCATCCTTTGATCAGCTAGATGTTAACTGGGCTAATACCCTTAGTCTAGCCACTGATGGTGCACTATCAATTTGTGGGAAAAAATCAGGGATTGGTGCCAAATTCTAATAAACAGATACATCAAGTGGAGTTAAAAAATTGTATGCCTTTCATTGTTTTGTACATCAAGAGTCATCATGCAGCATATCACCTAAAACTGAGCATTTCATGAGTGTGGTTATCAAAACACTAAATTTAATCAAAGTTTGACGCTACGCTCACTAACCACGTGATAGTCTTGGATTCCCCTGCCACACAGGGGTAAGATGATTGCAGGTAAAATACATGTGTTAATAGAAGTTTTTGTGATCCCAGATGAATCCAAGATCTTGCATTTATAATGGTTACCATTGAACACATGAACATTCTCAACACAAACCTGCAAGGAGGAAACAATCTTGTAAACGTTTTATCACAACAGTTTTATCATAGCATCCATGCATTTCAGCAAAAGTTAAACCTACAGCAACTAATTGTCTGAAGCTCCCTAAGTGAACCAACAAAAAATGGCAAATATTCATGCCTACAGTAAAGATGTAAAACATGTCCTTACATTTATGATACAGATTGTGTAGTTATACCACACTTCCGACTAGAACATCACATAAAGGGATTGTTTTCCTGCCGATCATCTAATGTGGTCTACCTAATTCTCTGTATGAAACGTCCCAACACTGCACTCTACAGTGCATCCGGAAAGTATTCACAGCGCATCACTTTTTCCACATTTTGTTATGTTACAGCCTTATTCCAAAATGGATTAAATTCATTTTTTTCCCAGAATTCTACACACAACACCCCATAATGACAATGTGAAAAAAGTTTACTTTACATTTTTGCAAATTTATTAAAAGTAAAAAAAATTGAGAAAGCACATATACATAAGTATTCACAGCCTTTGCCATGTAGCTCAAAATTTAGCTCAGGTGCATCCTGTTTCCCCTATCATCCTTGAGATGTTTCTGCAGCTTAATTGGAGTCCACCTGTGTTAAATTCAGTTGATTGGACATGATTTGGAAAGGCACACATCTGTCTGTATAAGGTCCCACAGTTGACAGTTCATGTCAAAGCACAAACCAAGCATGAAGTCAAAGGAATTGTCTGTAGACCTCCGAGACAGGATTGTCTTGAGACACAAATCTGGGGAGGGTTACAGAAAAAAATCTGCTGCTTTGAAGGTCCCAATGAGCACAGTGGCCTCCATCATTCGAACTCAAGAAGTTCGAAACCACCAGGACTCTTCCTAGAACTGGCCGGCCATCTAAACTTGGCGATCGGGGGAGAAGGGCCTTAGTCGGGGAGGTGACCAAGAACCCGATGGTCACTCTGTCAGAGCTCCAGAGGTCCTTTGTGGAGAGAGGAGAACCTTCCAGAAGGACAACCATCTCTGCAGCAATCCACAAATGAGGCCTGTATGGAAGAGTGGCCAGACGGAAGCCACTCCTTAGTAAAAGGCACATGGCAGCCCGCCTGGAGTTTGCCAAAAGGCACCTGAAGGACTCTCAGACCATGAGAAACAAAATTCTCTGGTCTGATGAGACAAAGATTGAACTCTTTGGTGTGAATACCAGGTGTCACGTTTGGAGGAAACCAGGCACCGCTCATCACCAGGCCAATACCATCCCTACAGTGAAGCATGGTGGTGTCGGCATCATGCTGTGGGGATGTTTTTCAGCAGCAGGAACTGGGAGACTAGTCAGGATAAAGGGAAAGATGACTGCAGCAATGTACAGAGACATCCTGGATGAAAACCTGCTCCAGAGTGCTCTTGACCTCAAACTGGGGCGATGGTTCATCTTTCAGCAGGACAACGACCCTAAGCACACAGCCAAGATATCAAAGGAGTGGCTTCAGGACAACTCTGTGAATGTCCTTGAGTGGCCCAGCCAGAGCCCAGACTTGAATCCGATTGAACATCTCTGGAGAGAGCTTAAAATGGTTGTGCACCGACGCTTCCCATCCAACCTGATGGAGCATGAGAGGTGCTGCAGAGAGGAATGGGCGAAACTGGCCAAGGATAGGTGTGCCAAGCTTGTGGCATCATATTCAAAAAGACTTGAGGCTGTAATTGCTGCCAAACGTGCATCGACAAAGTATTGAGTAAAGGCTGTAAATACTTATGTACATGTGATTTCTCATTTTTTTTATTTTTAATAAATTAGCAAAAACCGCAAGTAAACTTTTTTCACGTTGTCATTATGGGGTGT
The DNA here is from genome assembly GCF_016835505.1 of Polypterus senegalus. NCBI lineage: Eukaryota > Metazoa > Chordata > Cladistia > Polypteriformes > Polypteridae > Polypterus > Polypterus senegalus. Next base: position 101,743,888 of record NC_053166.1, read on the forward strand.
TGTGTGTAGAATTCTGAGGAAAAAACTGAATTTAATCCATTTTGGAATAAGGCTGTAACATAACAAAATGTGGAAAAAGTGATGCGCTGTGAATACTTTCTGAATGCACTGTATGTGGGAGAAACTGGACTAACACTACACCAAAGAATGAACTTACACAGGTTTCACATTAAACATGGCAACAGAGATGTTCTTGTAGCAGCTCACTTCAATAGCCACGGACAGAGCGATAGGGACTTTAAAGTCACAGTGCTTATGGGCAACTTCATAACACAGCAAGAGAGAACAGAATGGGAAGTTAAGCTCATGCTAAAATTGAACACATTACAACATGGTTTAAATAAAGACCACAGTTTTATGACCAGATATGAGGATTGTTTGCATCTCTGGGACTGTCCCAGACAACCCGACTACAGGTCCACATTGTTTTGAATAACTCATCAGAAACTTTAAAAGACTTTGTTAGACAGCTATCTTATCAAATGATCTTGACTATGCATTGCTCTCCTCTCTTGCTAACCGAATCTTAGCCTGGAGAGGTCTATTAATTTTTTACATTTAAGATGTCTCACTTAAAGGTTTTCCAATGCTGTATCTGTCCTAGTGTCTATATAAACACAGGGAATTCTAGTTTCTGTATTACATCTTGAATGAAGAAGGGGCATGAGTTACCTCGAAAGCTTGCATATTGTAATCTTTCTAGTTAGCCAATAAAAGGTGTAATTTTGCTTAACTTCTCACTATATTTAGGCACATATTAATAATGGCTGTTAACTTACTGTAATTTTGTCAAGGTTTTGATCAGGCTGCTTTATGTCAGATTTTTGAGCATTGTAGCCCCCAGCCCCAAACTAGTCTGCCACCCTTGTGATAGACAATACTCTTGTATGGTTTTGTGTGCTTCTACTTTTTTTGTTCTCATTATTTTTCCTTTTAAACTTTTTAACTCTGTTTAAATTAGTTTATAAAGCATACCGAATTTGCATATAGCCAGGGTATTGGATAAATACATTTTAAATTGATTTAATAATTAGTTTGTATTGGGTATTTACCTAATACATGTTGTATAAGTTATAAGGCACCAGAAACACACTCCATTGATCATTAGTTGTTTTATGAATGCAATTACCATGGGTTCAGTTGATTGTGGCCCAGTTTTTGTAACACCTTTCTTTTTTTCTATTTCCTCTTCTTTCCCACTGTGGGGTCAATGAGCTAGATGAACTTTACAGCTTGGTCCTGCACCCTTTCCTTAGTCTAACCCTTTTCCTCTAGATCTTCGTTTATCTGTCCACTTCCGTTTTGCCATTTTTTGTTTTCTCTTCCACTTTACTTCAGTTCCCATCTGTTGTTTGTCCACATATTCATTGTCACTCCTCATCACTTGCCCTTAACCACTTTGATTAACTTTAGTGTACTTTCTTAGATATCTCTTCCACTTTTGTTGTACCTCTGATTGTCTCATTTCTTATTCTGTCCTTTTTATAACTCCACACATCCATTTCAGCATTCTCATTTCTGCCACATCTAAATTATATTCATGTACTCCATTTACTGCCCATGTCTCAGCTCTATACATAACTGAATGCCTTACCACTCATGGTCTTAAAAACCTTATTTTTAACCTTCTCCTTAATTCTTCGATCACACAATGTTCCTGATACCTTTTCTAATTGTTCTGTCCACACTGTAATCTATATAGGAATGGTTGTAGAGTTGGTCCACTCCTACAAGTACTTGGGGATCCACATTAATGACAGGTTGTACTGATCTCAAAACACAGAGGAATTATGTAAGAAAGGGCAGATCAGGTACTTTTTCCTTAGGTAATGTGTATCTTTAATGTGGGAAGTGATATTCTTTATATCTTCTTTAACTCTGTGATAGCCAGTGTAAATTTTCTACTGTGCCGGGCAAGTAAATTCACTCCAAGAAAAGCACAGTGAATCAACAAGCTAATCAAAAGGGCAAGCTCAGTAATAGGATGCACTCTGGACCCACGGAGGTAGTAGCAAAGGAGAGATTTAAAACATAACTGAGTGTCAATATAAAAAATGCTGCACATCCTCTCTGTGACACATTGACTACTTTCAGCCAATTAATTATTCAGCAGAGGTGTGTCAAGAAACCTTAATGGGGCTCCTTTATACCAATAGCAATATGTCTGCATAATTTCTCACTGTGACTATGGCAGTCAAGTCAGAAGTTTTCTTTTTAATTTTATTCTTTGTTCAGACCAAATTGTGTGTGTATGTATATTTATTTATTTACCTACATATTTATTTATTTAAAGAGCTTCTGTATAAAGCCAACATTTCCCCCAGGGTCATATAAAGTTTTCTCCATCTATCTATGGGTTATCTAATTATAATTTTCCATCTTGGGTTACCACTGATCCTAGATATTTAAATTTGTGCACACTTTTCAGTAGCTGTTCCTGTAGGCTAACTTCTGAATCACAATTCTCATTAAATCTTGTATATTCTGTCCTCTTCCTATTTATCTTCATCCTCTATCTAACAAAGTTCTTTTCTATTTTTCCAATTTCCTTTTCACGTCATCTTTTCTCGTACTACATAATATAGCGTGATTAGTAAAAAAAAAACATGCACCAGAGGGATTGGTTTTTTATCCCATGATAACACATCCATAACCGAATCAAAGAGGCAGGACCTAAAGAAGATCTTTGGAGCCGACCTACTCTAACTGGAATTGTGTTTGTTATTCCCAACACTTCCTTTAACCTGAGTCCTCACTCCCTCATACATATCCTGAACAATCCTCATATCTCTAGCATTCCTTTCTCTTTCATGCACCTCCAGAATCTATCATAAGCCTTCTACAAATCAGAAACCCCATATACAAACCTTTCAGTTTTTCTCAGTGCAGTTTCAGAGCTGTTTCAATGCAAAGATTTCATGAGTTGTTCTCTTTTCCTGACATAAGACCAAACTGCTATTCTGCTAAGGTGGTCTGTAACCTGATCTGTTCACTGTAAATCTTGGGACAGAACTTTCTGGTGCAGAGGTCGGATGTGAATCAAGCCTTTTCTCAGTACCTTTGTATTTAAATATGCCCCTAGTAAGAGGTTAATATTGCAAAACATACAACTCTTATGGAGGCAGACAGTGTATGAAAATATGTGTATGACTCATGGATTTGTCGACTATAGTTATATACCCGTTTTACAATTGTGTTATGTGGATGGTTCCCTGGAGGCCAAATAAAAAATTATAAGAAATTTACAAATCGGTTAATATTTTAACCATTGAACTCTTCTTGTTAATGGAGTATTTATCATGGCTGTGTCTTTACCAGTTCTGCAAAAAAAAATATTGCCTTTCTGGTTTTGCTATATTTATTTTCCCTGCTCTTTTTGTGCTTTGTTAAGTGGGGCTTGGAGATTTTGCCAGGGGAGTGGTTCTGTAGGGTTCATTTGTAGGCAGGTTCATTCACTAAATGTATTCCTGTTTGCTTACGATGGATGACATTTTTTTGTGCTACTAGACTGTACATCAGTAAGTACAGTTGTTTAATAATTATGAATACTGATTTCTGTAATTGCTCTTTATAGGTTTTCTATTTCCAGTGTGTGGAGTACTAACTCTAAGAGATACCTTAACATCTTGATAGCTGTTTATGATAAAAATAAACATCATGGGGCTGATGGATAAAAGCATGATTAAGTTGTCAACACTTGTCCATAGTGTATTCCTTGGTCACCACTGGATGGAAGCAAAGACCACAAGATGAATTTAGTTTGTGAATTTCAACACCTCCTTTTTACTTAAAATGCAGTATCAAAATTCGACCACCAGTATTATAATAAATACTTACAAAATAGCTTTTACATATTGTTGAAGATTCAAATTCTGCACTGTCGAGGATTTTGTGTTGCCAGAAGAAACAGAACAAAATGATGTTGAGTGCTGCTGGACTATCTTGAATTGCAATCAAAGGAGCTTGCACCATTACTCTGATATGCTTTCTTTTCAGGTCCTCCCACGTCGTGGTCATGCTTCTGTGTCAATCAAGCTAATTTTTACAGCTCTTGCAAGGCATAGATTTCTTAACAAATGTGAAGATAAAATGACTCTGTACTCTGATTCTACTCCTTAAAGGCTTCTGAGCACTATCTGGTATTTAAGAGAGTCAAGTCCACTATGACTCCTAAATCCATCTCGCGAACTTTTGATTTTCATGCCTCTCATTGTGTATTCAAACCTAACATTTTTACTTCCTATATGTGACCTTTACATTAAATTTCATCTACTACAAATCTGCCCCAGCATGTATGCTGTCCAAGTTCCTCTGTAATGTTTCAACGGGTTCTAGATTATCTGCCAATCCACCTGGCTTGGTATCATCTTCAATTTAGCCAGCTTGTTACTTATATTCCTATCCAAATCATTTATATATTTATGTGTATAGCACCAACTGATCCATGAGTGACACCAATCTTAACATCAGCCAATTTTGATAGGGTTCCTTACATATATAGGGTATATATTGTGAGACTTACCCAGACAACCACCAGTCAGAGACCACATCTTTATAAAAAGACACACATTTATTAATCAACACTATAAACATGTTTCAGTCCCGAACACCACACAGTGCACTCAGCAATAATCCCCCACAATGAACTCTTCTTTCTCACAGTCCTTGGCCGCATCTATTCTTCTCCTGGGAGCTTTGTCCTGCTTCCACTCCCAACCCAAGCTCCCTGACTGTAGGAAGGCAGCCCCTTTTATTCCCACCCGGATGTGCTCCAGGTGGCTGATGACGTCCTTCCGGCAGCACTTCCTGGTGTGGTAGAAGTGCTGCCCTTTGCCCCTGTAGCCCTCCAGGCGTCCTTGGCAGGTTCTCTCCCGTGGTCCTCTCTTAGTCCAGGAAAGTTGCCCCCTCGTGGCCCGGAAGCTATTAATGCCACCTTCCAGGCATCCCAGCCGGGTAAGAACCACAGAGATCTGTGACAATATATACAGTACATCCGGAAAGTATTCACAGCACATCACTTTTTCCACATTTTGTTATGTTACAGTCTTATTCCAAAATGGATTAAATTAATTTTTTTCCTCAGAATTCTACACACAACACCCCATAATGATAACATGAAAAAAGTTTACTTGAGGTGTTTGCAAATTTATTAAAAATAAAAAAAAATGAGAAATCACTTGTACATAACTATGCACAGCATTTGCTCAATACTTTGTCGATGCACGTTTGGCAGCAATTACAGCCTCAAGTCTTTTTGAATATGATGCCACAAGCTTGACACACCTATCCTTGGCCAGTTTCGCCCATTCCTCTTTGCAGCACCTCTCAAGCTCCATCTGGTTGGATGGGAAGCGTCCGTGCACAGCCATTTTAAACTCTCTCCAGAGATGTTCAATCGGATTAAAGTCTGGGCTCTGGCTGGGCCACTCAAGGACATTCACAGAGTTGTCCTGAAGCCACTCCTTTGATATCTTGGCTGTGTGCTTAGGGTTGTTGTCCTGCTGAAAGATGAACCGTTACCCCAGTCTGAGGTCAAGAGTGCTCTGGAACAGGTTTTCATCCAGGATGTCTCTGTACATTGTTGCAGTCATCTTTCCCTTTATCCTGACTGGTCTCCTAGTTCCTGCCACTGAAAAACATCCCCACAGCATGATGCTGCCACCACCATGCTTAACTGTAGGGATGGTATTGGCCTGGTGATGAGCTGTGCCTGGTTTCCTCCAAACGTGACGCCTGGCATTCACACCAAAGAATTCAATCTTTGTCTCATCAGACCAGAGAATTTTGTTTCTCATGGTTTGAGAGTCCTTCAGGTGCCTTTTGGCAAACTCCAGGCAGGCTGCCATGTGCCTTTTACTAAGGAGTAGCTTCCGTCTGGCCACTCTTCCATACAGGCCTGATTGGTGGATTGCTGCAGAGATGGTTGTCCTTCTGGAAGGTTCTTCTCTCTCCACAGAGGACCTCTGGAGCTCTGACAGAGTGACCATCAGGTTCTTCCTCCCTGACTAAGGTTCTTCTCCCCCGATCGCTCAGTTTAGATGGCCCGCCAGCTCTAGGAAGAGTCCTGGTGGTTTCGAACTTCTTGAGTTCGGATGATGGAGGCCACTGTGCTCATTGGGACCTTCAAAGCAGCAGACATTTTTCTGTAACTTTCCCCAGATTTGTGCCGTAAGACAATCCTGTCTCGGAGGTCTACAGACAATTCCTTTGACTTCATACTTGGTATGTGCTCTGACATGAACTCTGACAATTAAGCTGCAGAAACATCTCAAGGATGATCAGGGGAAACAGGATGTACCTGAGCTCAATATTGAGCTTCATGGCAAAGGTTGTGAATACTTATGTACTGTGTATATATATATATATATATATATATATATATATATATATATATATATATATATATATATATATATATATATATATATATATATATATCTCATAACCATCTGCTTCCTGTGTCTGAGCCAATTCTACTCCCATCTACACCCTAACCGCCCACTTCTTTTAGTTTGATGCCAAACCTTTCATGTTGCACCGTATCAGATGCTTTCTTGAAGTCCAGATAAATAATATCATATGTTCCACTTTGATCTTATCATTTTGTTGCTTTCTCATAGAATTCCAGGAAGTTGGTAAAACATGACCTCCTTCTTCTGAACCCATATTGACTGCTCGGTAAAACTCCTGTTCTTGCCATGTATTGCTGTCTTATCATTAATAAGTCCTTCCAGTACCTGTGATACATCTTAACCTTATTGGCCTATAGTTGTCTGATCTGCCCATTCACCCTCTTTATGTAATAAGATAATGTTTGCCATTTTCCAGTCCTTTGGAATTTTCCCAGTGCAAAGTCACTTCCTAAAAATATGTGTCAAGGGTTTATATATGTACTTGCTAACCTCCTTAAGAACTCAAGGGTTCATATTGCCTGGTCCTGATTATTTGTTTGATTTCAGCCTATTTATTCTGAGCAGTACTTCACCCTCTAAAATTTCAAAATCACTCAGTACGTCCTTGGTAGTCCCTTTTACTAGAGGGAGTTTATCCACTTTCTCACATGTGAAGATCTCAGAAAAATGAAAGTTTAGAGCATCTGCTATGTCACTGTCTACATTTTTTAATTCCACTTTACTATTCCTGCTGCATTTCACCTCCTTCTTAACTGTTCTTTTACTACTAAAATACTGAAAGAATCTCTTGGAGTCATTCTTCTCTAACTGCCGTTTAGCCTCCATAATATCCTTCATAATTGTTGCCCTAATGTTCTCATACACCCTCTGATTTGCATTGGAGTTGTTAGTCTTATACGTCTTATAAAAAAACTTCGTTTTTTGCTCTTTATTTACCCTCTGCAGTGTTTTTTAAGCTTCCTATTGATTATACATTTAGGTACATACCTGTCCTGCATTATATGTAAAACATTTTTTGAACATGTTCCACTGCTCATTGACTGTCTCCACACTTAAAAGCATATCCTAGTCTATACTCCTTAGACTTTGCTGCATCTGCTCAAAATTTGCCCTGCCAAGTTAAACTTAAGAGTTTTATTTTTATCATTTGCACTCTTCCAAAATACTGAAAAATGTATTATACTATGGTCGCTTGACCCTTGTGGTTCAGTCACTTCTAAACCCTAAATTCTATATTGATTATTAATAAATATTAAATTTAGACAGGCTTCACCCCGTGTTGGGGCTTTAATGTACTGTGTTAAACACCAGTCACTGATTACTCCTAAAAACCCCTGATCTTGTGCGCCGCTATTTGCAAGGTTATCCCAGTTAATATTTGGATAGTTAAAACTATAATATACCCCTGTAAACTTGTCTTTTTAATAATATCAAATTGATGTCCATTGAAATTATTCGTCTTCATTGGGCAGTCTATAACACACTCCTAAAATAAGGCATTTTTCCCTAATAGTTTCCAGACAAAGCCAACAAAAGATGACTTGAATTTGAACTATGTTTGACATAAACAGCAACCCCACCTCCTTTTCTGTTGTGTCTATCCTTCCTGAAAAATATATTCCTCTATGTTATATTCATCACCATCTTTGTTATTTAGCCAGATTCTGCTTTATTGTCATAATATCACAGTTAAGGTCCTCTATATACTACAACTCACACATCTAACAGGATTTGCATTGCACTGGCCTTTGATTTACCTAAAATAAAAAAGCCAAAGAAATTAGATTAAAGCTCTGCTACAGTTATTTTACACCTTCTGTTCCCTTAAGCTCCTGTAATATTCACCCCCTCAAACGTCTACTGTTTTTTCTTTACTTTTCAGTCTGTTCTCCTGACTTTGCACTTCTCTTATTACTTACTTAAAAGCTCTCCACTCGCACGTTTGTATTGCTTTGAATTAATGAACCCTTATCCTATTGCCCTGTTAACTCCTCTGCTTTCGCTACCGCTAAAAAATGTGTTCAGTCTAGAAGAATTTGCATACTGAAAATCCACTAGTTAATTTCTTACTGCCATATCTGCTCCTATAGCTGCTTGTGCCTGATCGTTGCCTTAACACTACATACCAATGAGCCTTTCTCTTTAACATATTGAATTTAGACACTGCCCCTTTTTTTCTACTAAGGAATTGTTGTTTCTATTACTTACTACAGTGTTGGTTATTTACTTACAGAGATGCCAGTGTCAGCTACAGCTGCTTACTGCTCTGCCTTGACGATGCTAGTTTGAACACAAATAACAAGTACAAGTAACAAGTAACTTTTTCAAACACTCCCCAAACACACTGAGCTGCTTTAGTTCCTCTGCAGACAAAGAATCAAGAAATTCTTCTAAAAAGGAAAAATATTTTAAAAAATCCTGCGTGGATTTAGGTGTAAAATGTATTTTTTAATTAACTCTCACACCACAGAACACAAAAACTCTCAGCTGACTTCAGAACGTCAGTCTCCTCCAGCAGCTGGAAGGGAAAGGAAAGGACGAGTTACTTTCGTACTCTGACCTGGCTTCATAAGCCTTGAAGGAATTGAGCACCTAAGGTAAGTCTGAGAGAGCATCACCTAAGAATTGCAAGATATCAGCATATAACCAATTTTTTATGGAATGTCATATGTAATTTAATGGGGTGATTAACTCTATTTTGCGGAGAGAAATGCTAACGACTCAAGAGAGAGGTTGAAAAGAAGAGAGAAAAGGCAACAACCAAGTTTAGCACCTCTGTGAATTTAAAATGGTTGAGATATGTCCATATTAGTAAAAATGATAACAAAAGGTGATGAGTATAGAGTTTTAATAATATTATTAAATCAAATCCAGTTTGTTTCAGGGTCTGCCAAAGAATAGCCCAGTTCATGTGGTCAAATGCCTTCTTGACATCTAAAAAAAGAGGGACAGCTTGGGTGGTTAAAGTTGGGGCTAAATCAATTGTCTGCTGCGAAACATACATGAATTAAGATAGTTTCATCCAGATGTATAAATGTATATATTACCTATTTGTAAACTCAGCACAAGATGCCTGGCCAGTAGTGTGGTCAACCTATTCAGAAAACTGAGCAGTAGCTTGAACAGTTAAAGGAGTTTTTTTCCCTGTTTTGGCAGGAGAATAATAAGTGTTACAACCCAAATTCCAATGAAGTTGGGACGTTGTGTATAACATAAATAAAAACAGAATACAATGATTTACAAATCATTTTCAACCTACATTCAATTGAATACACTACAAAGACAAGATATCAAATGTTCAAACTGATAAACGTTATTGTTGTTTTGCAAATCTTCACTCATTTTGAATTTGATGCCTGCAACACGTTTCAAAAAATCTGGGACGGGGCATGTTTACCACTGTGTTATATCACCTTTCCTTTTAACAACACTCAATAAGCGTTTGGGAACTGAGGACACTAATTTTTGAAGCTGTGTAGGTGGAGTTCTTTCCCATTCTTGCTTGATGTACAACTTCAGTTGTTCAATAGTCCGTGGTCTCCGTTGTCCTATTTTGCACTTCATAATGCAGCAAACATTTTCAATGGGAGACAGGTATGGACTGCAGGCAGGCCAGTCTAGTACCCACACTCTTTTACTACGAAGCCACGCTGTTGTAACACATGCAGAATGTGGCTTTGCATTGTCCTGCTGAAATAAGCAGGGACGTCCCTGAAAAAGACGTCGCTTTGATGGCAGCAAATGTTGCTCCAAAACCTGTATGTACCTTTCAGCATTAATGGTGTCTTCACAGATGTGCAAGTTACCCATGCCACGGGTACTAACACACCCCCATACCATCACAGATGCTGGCTTTTGAACTTTGCACTGATAACAATCCGGGTCCTTTTCCTGTTTAGCCCAGAGGACACGACGTCCATGATTTCCAAAAACAATTTAAAGTGTGGACTCGTCAGACCACAGCACACTTTTTCACTTTGCATCAGTCCATCTCAAATGAGCTCGGGCCCAGAGAAGCCGGCGGCATTTCTGGGTGTTGTTGATATATGGCTTTCACTTTGCATGGTAGAGTTTTAACTTGCACTTGTAGATGTAGTGACAAACTGTGCTAACTGACAATGATTTTCTAAAGTATTCCTGAGCCCACGTGGTAATATCCTTTACAGAATGATGTCGGTTTTTAATGCAGTGCCGCCTGAGGGATCGAAGGTCATGGGCATCCAGTGTTGGTATTTGGCCTTGCCGCTTACGTGCAGAGATTTCTCCAGATTCTCTGAATCTTTTGATGATGATATGGACAGTAGATGATGAAATCCCTAGATTCCTTGCAATTGTACGCTGGGAAACGTTGTTCTTAAACTGCTGGACTATTTGCCCACGCAGTTGTTCACAAGTGGTGAACCTTGCCCCATCCTTGCTTGTGAACAACTGAGCCTTTTGGGGATGCTCCTTTTATACCCAATCATAACAAACGCCAATTAACCTGTTCACCTGTGGAATGTTCAAAACAGGTGTTTTTTGAACATTCCTTAACTTTCCCAGTCTTTTGCTGCCACTGTCCCAGCTTTTTTGGAACATGTTGCAGGCATCAAATTCAAAATGATTAAAGATTTGCAAACCAACAATAAAGTTTATCAGTTTGAACATTCGATATCATGTCTTTGTAGTGTATTGAATTGAATATAGGTTGAAAAGGATTTACAAATCATTGTATTCTGTTTTTATTTATGTTTTACACAACGTCCCAACTTCATTGCAATTGGGTTTATATATTGATTGGTATGTTCATCTGTGTTGAACAAACTAGATTTTAACATCTGGAGAAGAAGACCAGATCACTTAACCCAGAAAGTATGAACAGTTGCCTGCTGACTTCTGTTTTCTCATGGTGTCTAATGCTTTCTTAAGTTCAGACAATGTTAATGGAGAATCCAAGAACTAAACTTCCTCCTCAGTCAGATTTGGACATTAAACAGGCTTTAATGTCAGAAACTGAAGTATTTGAATTCTCTGCAAATAATAAGACACCATAGATGGCCAAAGTCTTCCTTGAGAGAACAGATGATGTGGTATCTTTCAATGAATTAAGAAAAATTATCAAACAAAAACTTTATTGGATTCCATTATCTGCATTTTCCTTGATGTCAGTGAGAGGTACTGTACATTGTTTGTTTCTGTTCCTATACTCCAAATCTATTAATTTAGAAGATGATAGGTTTACAATAGGTATTCCAATACCTGTATTATGTTTTCATGGAGGTTCACTGTATTTAGCAAGTCCAAAGGTTTTTGTGAACTTATTTTTGGTTCATCTTTAACTTTACCTATTTCACAATGGATTATAGCTAGCTCTTGCCAAAAGTTATTATGTAAAGTGGCAATTTGATTCTGAGTAAATTTCTTCATGTCTTCATAAAAGGCAGCCATGGAAGAATTATCAACTTTAGCACCAGAGGAGGCCTATGTGTGGAGTGCTTTCTTCTCAGGGCTTGAAGTGCATGTATGACACTTTTTGGAATATGAGATAGCTGATAACCCAGCAAAGGATAATACATTTAAAAATAAATATTAGTTGTTATTGGAAGGTAAATATGAAAAAAGTCAGATAAAAAGTGAGCTGTTCTCAATAGTTAATCTATCTTGTGACCATTAGCCGTCTAGGCTCAAGGCCATGTAAAAAAAATATGTGTATGCACGTATATATGTGTGTATATATACAGTGGGTACGGAAAGTATTCAGACCCCCTTCAATTTTTCACTCTTTGTTATATTGAAGCTATTTGCTAAAATCATTTAAATTAATTTTTTTCCTCATTAGTGTACACACAGCACCCCATATTGGCAGACAATAAAAAGAATTTTTGAAATTGTTGCAGATTTATTAAAACAGAAAAACCTAAATATCACATGGTCCTAAGTATTCAGACCCTTTGCTCAGTATTTAGTAGAAGCACCCTTTTGAGCTAATACAGCCATGAGTCTTCTTGGGAAAGATGCAACAAGTTTTTCACACCTGAATTTGGGGATCCTCTGTCATTCCTCCTTGCAGATCCTCTCCAGTTCTGTCAGGTTGGATGGTAAATGTTGGTAGACAGCCATTTTTAGGTCTCTCCAGAGGTGCTCAATTGGGTTTAAGTCAGGGCTCTGGCTGGGCCATTCAAGAACAGTCACAGAGTTGTTGTGAAGCCACTCCTTCGTTATTTTAGCTGTGTGCTTAGGGTCATTGTCTTGTTGGAAGGTAAACCTTCGGCCCAGTCTGAGGTCCTTAGTACTCTGGAGAAGGTTTTTGTCCAGGATATCCCTGTACTTGGCCGCATTCATGTTTCCCTCGATTGCAACCAGTCGCCCTGTCCCTGCAGCTGAAAAGCACCCCCACAGCATGATGCTGCCACCTCCATGCTTCACTGTGGGGACTGTATTGGACAAGTGATGAGCAGTGCCTGGTTGTCTGCACACATACCGCTTAGAATTAAGGCCAAAAAGTTCTATCTTGGTCTCATCAGACCAGAGAATCTTATTTCTCACCATCTCAGTATCCTTCAGGTTTCTTTTAGCAAACTCCAAGATAGAACATTTTGGCCTTAAGGATTTTTAGAAATGTTAGCCAACTGAAAAGCATGAACATGAAAAGTATGAGCATATACAGCACTCAATATTTAGCTGGGGCTGGATTACTGCAGCAATGCGGCATGGCATGGAGTCAATCAGTCTGTGTCACTGCTCAGGTGTTATGAGAGCCCATTTTCCTCTGATAGTGGCCTTCAGCTCTTCTGAATTGTTGGGTCTGGCGTCTTCCTCTTCACAATACCCCATAGATTTTATAGGTTAGGCGAGTTTGCTGGCCAATCAAGAACAGGGATACCATGGTCCTTAAACCAGGTACTGGTAGCTTTGGCACTGTGTGCAGGTGCCAGGTCGTGTTGGAAAATGAAATCTGCATCTCCATAAAGTTCATCAGCAGCAGGAAGCATGAAGTGCTCTAAAACTTCCTGGTAGATGGCTGCGTTGACCTTGGACCACAGAAAACACAAAGGACCAACACCAGCAGATGACATGGCACCCCAAACCATCACTGACTGTGGAAAGTTTACACTGGACCTCAAGCAATGTGGATTCTGTGCCTCTCCTCTCTTCCTCCAGATTCTGGGACCTTGATTTCCAAAGGAAATGCAAAATTTACTTTCATCAGAGAACATAAATTTGGACCACTCAGCAGCAGTCCAGTCCTTTTTGTCTTTAGCCCAGGCAAGACACTTCTGATGCTGCCTCTTGTTCAAGAGTGTCTTGACACAAGGAATGTGACAGCTGAAACCCATGTCTTGCATACGTCTGTGTGTGGTGGTTCTTGAAGCACTGACTCCAGCTGCAGACTAAGCCTCTCCAGGGTGCGATTATCCCTATTGCTTGTACACTTTTTTCTACCACATCTTGTCCTTCCCTTCCCCTCTCTATTAATGTGCTTGGACACAGAGCTCTGTGAACAGCCAGTCTCTTTAGCAATGACCTTTTGTGTCTTGCCCTACTTGTGCAAGGTGTCAATGGTCATCCTTTGGACAACTGTCAAGTCAGCAGTCTTCCTCATGATTGTGTAGCCTACAGAACTAGACTGAGAGACCATTTAAAGGCTTTTGCAGGTGTTTTGAGTTAATTAGTGGGGCATCAGGTGTCTTCAATATTGAACCTTTTCACAATATTCTAATTTTCCGAGATACTGAATTAGGAACTTTCATTAGTTGTTAATTATAATCATCAAAATTAAAAGAAATAAACATTTGAAATACATCAGTCTGTGTGTAATGAATGAATCTAATATACAAGTTTCACTTTTTGAATGGAATTACTGAAATAAATCAACTTTGTCATGATATTCTAACTTATTGACCAGCACCTGTATATATACAGGTCTGTCGCCTGCTGATTGATGCGGGGAACATTCTAACCCAGCCACGGACCTGGCCTTTTCACAGTTTGTTTGCTTTGTCTTTGTGTATTGAAAAGGTAGGTCCCATTTGAATAAATAGATAGATAGATACTTTATTGATCCCAAGGGGAAAATCACCTACTCCAGCAGCAGCATACTGATACAAGAACAATATTACATTAAAGAGTAATAAAAATGCAGGTAAAAACAGACAATAACTTTGAATTGAAGCTGCTCCTCTGTCTGGAGATGATCCTGTTCAGTGGATGCAGTGGATTCTCCTTAGTTGCTAGGAGCCTGCTGAGCGCCCATCTCTCTACCACGGATGTGAAACTGTCCATGCCTACAATAGAGCCTGCCTTCCTCACCAGTTTGTCCAGGCGTGAGGCGTCCCTCTTCTTAATGTTTCTTCCCCAGCACACCACCTCGTAGAAGAGGGCACTCACCACAACCGTCTGATAGAACATCTGCAGCATATTATTGCAGATGTTGAAGGACGCCAGTCTTCTAAGGAAGTATAGTCGGCTTTGTCCTTTCTTTCACAGAGCATCAGTATTGGCAAACCAGTCCAATTTACCATCCAGCTGCACTCCCAGGTATTTATAGGTCTGCACCCTCTGCACACAGTCACCTCCGATGATCACGGGGTCCATGAGGCGCCTGGGTCTCCTAGAATCCACCACCAGTTCCTTGGTTTTGCTGGTGTTCAGGTGTAAGTGGTTTGAGTCACACCATTTAACAAAGTCCATGATTAGGTTCCTATAGTCCTCCTCCTGCCCACTCCTGATGCAGCCCATGATAGCAGTGTCGTCAGCGAACTTTTGCATGTGGCAGAAAGTACAGTTCCCTGCAGCGCTCCTGTGTTGCTGACCACAATGTCAGATCTGCAGTTCCCACGATGCACATACTGAGGTCTATCTGTAAGATAGTCCACGATCCTTGCCACCAGGTGTGAGTCTACTCCCATCTCAGTCCATGCCACCAGAAATGAATCTACTCCCATCTCTGTCAGCTTGTCCCTAAGAAGCAGAGGTTAGATGGTGTTGAAGGCGCTAGAGAAGTCCAGAAACATAATTCTTACAACACCACTGCCTCTGTCCAAGTGGGAGAGGGATCGGTGTAGCATATAGATGATGGCATTCTCCGTTCCCACCTTCTCCTGGTATGCGAACTGCAGAGGGTCGAGGACGCGGCAGACCTGTGACTTCAGGTGGTGAAGCAGCAGAAGCTCCATGGTCTTCATCACATGTGACGTCAGAGCGACAGGCTGGAAGTCATTCAGCTCACTAGGACGTGATACCTTTGTGACTGGAGTGATACAAGATGTTTTCCAAAGCCTTGGGACTCTCCCCTGTTCCAGGCTCAGGTTGAAGATTCGCTGTAGAGGACTCCCCAGCTCCAGTGCACAGGTCTTCAGCAGTCGTGGCGATACTCCATCTGGACCCGCTGCTTTGCTGGCACAAAGTCTCCTCAGCTGTCTGTTCACCTGGGCTGCTGTAATTGTGTGTGGGGATGTCTCTCCTATGCCGGTATCAGCAGAAGGATGGGTGGAGGGTGCAGTACTCTTTTGTGAGAGTGGCTTAGGGTGGTCAAACCTGTTAAAGAAGTTGTTCATTTTGTTTGCTCATTTCACGTCTCTCTCGATGGTGGCACCCCGCTTCGAGCTGCAGCCTGTGATGATCTTAATGCCATCCCACACTTCCTTCATGCTGTTAATCTGCAACTTCTGCTCCAGCTTTCTCCTGTACTGCTCCTTCGCCATCCTGAGCTGGACTCGGAGTTCCTTCTGCCACGCGCTTGAGCTCATGCTGATCACCGCCTTTAAAAGCCCTTTTCTTCTGGTTCAAAAGGCCCTTGATGTCACTTGTAACCCATGGCTTGTTGTCAGCATAGCAATGTACTGTTCTTACTGAAACTACAATGTCCATACAGAAGTTGATGTAGTCAGTAGTGCAGTCAACAACCTCCTCAATGTTTTTTCACTATGTGACCACTGCTGGATATCCCAGTCTGTAGTCCCCAAGCAGTCTCCCAGAGCCTGCTCTGCCTCAGAGGACCACTTCCTGAATGAGCGTGTGGTTGTTGGTAGTTCCCTCACTCTTGGTTTGTAGTGAGGCCGAAGCAGGACCAGGTTATGATCTGCTTTCTCAAGCGCAGGCAGCGGGGTGATGCTGTTTGCGTCTTTAACGTTTGCATACAATAGGTCAATAGTCCTATTTCCCCGAGTGTTATAATCCACATACTGGGAGAAGGCAGGTAATGTTTTCTCCAGTGTCACATGGTTAAAGTCTCCAGCGATTAGTACAAGCGCCTCAGGGTTCTGCTTTTCTAACTTAGCAACTGCAGAATGGATGATGTCACCATATTATATGACGTATCATATGACGTCACTTGACTGCTCTTGTTTTGATTGAAGTAGTCGGTTTTCTTGAAACTTTTGGACTCTGTGTTTTCTCTCGGATGCAAGACAGTGACTTGTGCATCACTATACCTATATATATATATATATATATATATATATATATATTGTAAAAGAGATATGAGATAGACACATAAAGGTTTGGGGTTTCCGGCCCCGTATACTGTAAAATTATCCACAGTAATCACAAAAATATAAATCACGGTCAAAACAATACATGTAATAGTATATCGCTGACAACAAAGATGGCGTCAAAGGAGTTTTTATGGAGGCGGGGCCAGAAGTTGAGGAATGCTCGGAAGGAGCCGTGGTGGATGGTGGGATTGCTGACATCATTGGTGGCGGACAGAGGAAGGGTGGAAGTAGCGCACTGCGGGAAGGAGGTAGGCTTATGGCGGCGGTGCGTCCTTTTTTCTGTAAGAGAAGAGGGAAAGGTTAGTACCCCGCCACTCCCTCCTGGCGTTTAGCTTCGCGATCAAATTAAGGTCCGTCCGCGGTCCCCTACTTGCGCGTGTGTGACACAACCCCCTTCAGCCCAGACCCATCAGGTCCGAACCAAGAGGTAGTGAATACGGGAGAGGGCATCGGCATTGGCCTGAAGGTTACCCCGACGATAAGTGACGCTGAACTTATACGGTTGCAAATCCAGAAACCACCTGGTGACTCGGGGATCGACTCTCTATGCAGTGACATCCACTGAAGAGCAGCGTTATCAGTCACTAAAGTGAATTTGCAACCCAACAGGTAGTAACGTAAGTGAGTCACCGCCCACTTAATAGCCAAGGCTTCCCTCTCCACTGCCGCATACCTGGTCTCCCGGTCCGGCTCAGGTACATTACGGGGTGCTCGACACCATCGATACTTTGGCTCAACACAGCACCCAGGCCTATGTCCGAAGCATCGGTCTGGAGGAGAAAAGGAAGAGTAAAGTCAGGGGTTCTCAAAATCGGTGCCGAGGTCAAGGCCTTTTTCAAGTCACTGAATGCCTGTCCCACCTAGTCGTTCCATACCACATACAGGGGAGCACCTTTTTTCGTCAAATCAGTCAAGGGTGCTGCCCTTTCAGAGAAGCGGGGCACGAACCGGCGGTAGTACCCCGCTTAACCCCAAGAAAGCCTGCACCTGTCTCTTGGTATTCAGACGGGGCCATTCGATAATGTCTTTTATTTTCGAACATTGGGGTTTCACCTGCCCTCGTCCCACCACATAGCCTAAATATTTGGCCTCCTTTAAACCAAAGAAGCACTTACGGGCGTTTATGCGGAGGCAGGCCTTCGCTAGTGTCGCGAGGACAGCAGATACCTGCAATAGATGCTCCTTCCAGGTGTCGGAATAGATGACAACGTCATCCAGGTAGGCGGCACTATAGGACTGATGGGGCTTTAGCACTCTATCCACCAGACGCTGAAACGTCGCTGGGGCCCCGTGCAGTCCAAATGGAAGGACCTTGTATTGCCGATGTCCACTTGGGGTGCTAAAAGCGTTTTTTTCTTTGGCAGATGCCGCTAAGGGAATTTGCCAGTACCCTTTCGTCATGTCAAGGGTAGTCAGATAACGAGCCGTACCCAAACGCTCGATAAGATCATCTATTCAGGGCATCGGGTAGGCATCGAACTTGGAGACTTGGTTTAGACGTCTGAAGTCGTTACAAAATCTCCAGGAGCCGTCCGAGGAGACGATTGGACTGGACCAGGGACTATGGCTCTCCTCAATGATGTCCATGTCCAACATCCGTTGAACTTCAAGTTCCACCTTGGCTCGTTTTGCTTCCGGGAGTCTATAGGGTCTCCCGGACTATAACCCCAGGTGCCGCAGACTATGTCGTGCTCAATCAGCGAAGTCCGGCCTGGTGCCTCGCTCACTACTTCGGGTACGGCCAGGATTGCTTGGGTTAAATCCTGCCGTTGTAGTGGGGTCAGCTCGTCACCGAGGTTAAAGGCAGGTGTGCACGCGAATAGGGAGAGGGATCCACGCGTCTCGGGAGACTCCTCCTTGTCTTTCCAAGGCTTTAACAAATTTACATGATAGACCCTCTCGCTCGGTTGACGGTTTGGTTGTTTAACCAAATAATCGACGAACCCCTTTCTCTCCTTAACCTCGTATGGTCCTTGCCAGTGAGCTAATAATTTAGAGTGGGATGTAGGAACGAGCACCATCACTCGATCTCCAGGATGGAACTCCCGGAGCACCGAGTTGCGGTTGTAGCACCGAGCTTGCTCTGCTTGCGCACGAGTCACGTGTTCCTTTAGGAGTGGCCTGATTTTATTGAGCCTGTCGCCCAGTTGCGCCACATACTCTAATATATTCATGGAGGGTAGGGGCTCTGCTTCCCAGCCTTCCTTTACTATATCCAATAGCCCTCGGGGTTGTCGTCCATACAATAACTCGAAAGGGGAGAAACCCGTGGAGGCCTGGGGTACCTCACAGTAAGCAAAAAGTACAAGGGGTAAGAATTGGTCCCAGTTCCTACCGTCCGCGCTGACTACCTTACGTAGCATCTGTTTAAGAGTCTGATTAAATCGTTCCACCAGCCCGTCGGTTTGCGGGTGATGGACAGACGTCTTCAGGTGCTTAATACGGAGTAACCTGGCAACCTCCCTGAACGTATCTGAAGTAAAAGGCGTACCCTGGTCCGTGTGGTTTTCTTTCGGTATTCCTACTTTAGAAAACAGGTTGACCAGTTCCCGTGCGATGTTCTTGGTATTAGCGGAGCGCAAGGGAACCGCCTCTTGATACCAGGTTGTGTAGTCGACCATGACCAATATATATTTATAGCCACGGTTAGAGGGTTCCAGGGGTCCCACCAAATCCACCCCTATTCTTTCGAAGGGAATATCAATAACTGGGATGGGGATGAGAGGAGCACGGTCCCTCCTAGGTATCTGGCGGATCTGACACTCCGGGCAGGACTGGCAGAAACGCTGGACCTCCTCGTTAACCCCGGGCAAGAAAAACCGGAGCTTTATCCTCTCCAATGTTTTCTCGGCCCCGAGGTAGGCGCCTAAGAGGTGGGCATGAGCTAGTTCGCAATTCTCCCGGCGGAAGGTACGCGGGACTAGCAGCAGTTTCCGTACCTCACCCTCATGGGTCGCAACTCGATATAACATCATTTTCCAAAACGAAAAAAGGTCCGCGTGGTATGGAATCATCAGCCTGGGGGCCGTCTGGGACAACAATAGCATTCCGAGCAAACCTTAGGGAGTTGTTATTCCACTGTTCCCTTTTGAATGACGCAGGCGTGGACCGAAATTGTTGTTCTAAACTGTTCAGGGGATCTTGTGAGGTCGCAACCGGAAGTGTTCCCTGGCTCGTGCTTTCCCCGGCAGATACTTCCGGGTCATGGTCTGTCGCCCGAGAAACTTCCCCCGAAGGGCCTGCGTCATTGCTGTCTGCGCTAGCGCGCATAGTGGGGACCACGGGAAGGGAGCCCTGCCCTTTCATAACCAGACCCAATGAGGCCCCGGGAACGGTGTGAGTTCTACCACTGATTCTGTGCAACCAGTCTTGTCCCAAAATCACCGGAAAAGGGGGCTCGGGTAGGACAGCGACTGGCAAGTGAGTCAGCTCCCCTTTCCAGGCGATATAACACTCCGCGTAACGATAAGATCTGGTCTTCCCATGTACACAAGTGACTTGTAAATGTAGGGATAGCCACTGTCGCGGTAAAACATAGTGGTGAGCAACAATGGTAATGTTGCTGCCGGAATCAAATAGAGCCATCACCGAGTGTCCATTCACCAACACCACTCCTGTATTAGGACTTGCCAGGGGATGCGACAGGGCACAGTACCTTTCCAATGTCGCCCAGGTGCGATCCATTGGCTCAACGTTAAGCGGGCACGTAGGTAAGAGGTGGCCAACCTCACCGCACTTGAAACAGTGCGGGGAGGCCGGCTTTTCTTTAGGCTTTGGCGGCGCTTCCGCAACGCGTCGAGTGGGTTCGGGGGTGGTGACACGTCCCTGCCGGTTCCCGCGAGCTTGCCTTTCTGACCCCCCGGCTCGGAAAACTGCGAGCTGACGTTCTAGGACTTCCAGGAGACCCTGCATGTCCGTATAAGGGTGGCGCCGGACCTGCTGGGCGAGGAAGCTTGGCATTGCATTGACCAGACCCTCACAGGCCACTTGTTCTACAACTCTCCGGGCCTGGGGACCTTCGGCCATAGCCATCGCCCCATCTTGCCCCAGAAATCGAATGCCTGAGCTCGGGCCGGCTTCTCAGGGTCAAACTGCCAGCTCCTCCATTCGCTCGCCTGCTGGCCGGGCAGGATCTCCTGTTTTAGTTTGTCATAATCCGCGACCTCTTCCTCAGGGAGGTCATAATAAGCTCGCTGAGCGGGTCCCTTTAGGTACGGTGCCAATATGGACGCCCACTCGGACCGCTGCCACTGGTTCCGGGTGGCCGTCCTTTCAAAGATACCCAAGTAAGACTCAATGTCATCAGCCTCTGATAGTGGTACCAGGGGAGGAGGCGTCGGTCGAGGCGGGGCTGCTCTTACCGTTTGTGCTGCGGCCAACCTGGACTTTGTTTCCTCCAACTCCTGATTCGTTGCGGCTTGTGCTCTCTGCAGGGACTGGATCTGCAATGACAGCCCTTGCAACACGGTGTTCAGGTCTTGTCCTTCCGACATATTCCCGGACAATCTATCCTTCCGGCTACGCCACTGTAAAAGAGATATGAGATAGACACATAAAGGTTTGGGGTTTCCGGCCCCGTATACTGTAAAATTATCCACAGTAATCACAAAAATATAAATCACGGTCAAAACAATACATGTAATAGTATATCGCTGACAACAAAGATGGCGTCGAAGGAGTTTTTATGGAGGCGTGGCCGGAAGTGGAGGAATGCTGGGAAGGAGCCGTGGTGGATGATTGGATTGCTGACGTCATTAGTGGCGGACAGAGGAAGGGCGGAAGTAGTGTACTGCAGGAAGGAGGTAGGCTCATGGCGGCGGTGCGTTCTTTTTTCTGTAAGAGAAGAGAGAAAGGTTAGTACCCCGCCACTCCCTCCTGGCGTATAGCTTCGCGATCGAATTAAGGTCCATCCACGGTACTTACTTGCTGCGATGTGACTATATATATATATATACATACTGTACACACACACACACACACACGGACAAAATTGTTGGTACCCTTCAGTCAATGAAAGAAAAACTCAAAATGGTCACAGAAATAACTTTAATCTGACAAAAGTAATAATAAATAAAAATTCTATGAAATTTAACCAATGAAAGTCAGACATTGATTTTCAACCATGCTTCAACAGAATTATTTAAAAAAATAAACTCATGAAACAGGCCTGAATTCATAATAATTATGTAGTATTCCCATTAATACAAACATTCGTTAAATACATATTATTTAGGAATCCCTATATTCTGCTTTGTTTACAAATAATTAGCTTTCCCTTCTATACCTTTCATACTTCACAGTTCAAATACTTTTAATTTAAAAGATGTTGCCATTTGTCAAACAAGTGGAAAGTCAAAGCAGGCTCCAGCAAGAACATTGAGCCCTGCAGAGTAAAAGTGTGACAGATTTTCTTCTCTGATAAGGATTAAAGCAGGTGTTGGGGTCCAATATCCCAGGTAAAAAGGACCCAAGTAGGCAGATGTCATCTATGATTCGGAATCCACGATGATTTTTTTGGGCTCAAACATCACCAGCATAGTTGAGCTCTTGGTAGCAGGTATCCATGATGCCTGGAACTGGAATCAAGGTGCGTTGTCCAGTAGTCAGCTGCTCGATGGCCTGATTCATGACTTGATTCCCTTTTTGGTATGGCTGGGTTCTCCTTGGAGTCAGATAATTAATTTATCTGCAGACCTTTATCACAGCCCAATCTCTGGTTCAACTTCAAATGCCGTCATCTACGATGCACTAGGAAAAAAAACGACTTTCACCTGCAGATGTAAAGACTGAAAAACGCTCATTTAAATAGTCAGCATATTAACTTTTCATTGGTAGCTACTTATGGATCCAAAAAATAATATGTCATAAGATGTCAGATCTGTTTCGTTGGGGGTACCCCTATTAAAAATATTGCTAACAGTAAAATAAACGGTCATTTCAATCCAGTCTGTGCTTGTCTAAATCAATTTGTCTTTAAACAGTCAGAGTAAAAGTTTAAATTGATAAGAACGATGTTCAAGTCCTCCTTTATAGCTGTTTCCAGTTTGGCTGCGGTTGCAATTTTCACTCAATTAAAAAAACATGTCCCAAGTCATTATTAAAATAAAGTCAATCAATGTATTACAAAGGGAAATGTACTCAATAATAGATCATTACAAAAATTGGTCCCAATAACATTGACATAATATTCAAATTATCCGCATTTGTTCCATAATAATTAAAAAATAGTTCCAAAATTTAAACTGGTTTCAAAATGTAAAATTTAAACAAAATTACTTATCCTAAAAACACTTTTCTTTTTACACAAGGTGTTCACATTTGAGTATATTTGGACCATATCTAAGATTAACAAGGTCAGTGAAGTAAAATATTTTATCCCTTCCCACTATTTAGCAGCAAAAAATAATCTTGGACTTCATCTCTAACCCCTTATAAAAAGCTTAAGGTTTCTATACATGTATCCCAAGTAATATTTCTTTCTTTCTTTTTATTACTAATTATTTAAAGGAAATGAGGAAAGAAATCAATACATCAGAATGCCCTATAATACAAAATGTGCCTTTATTTATTTACTATAAGGCCCTCTAAGAAATTTGCACATTCCTACCTATATTTAGAATGAAGAATCCACTTCTTTATCAGGTAAATTTTTCCAGGATCCCAAACTAAGAAAATACTTTAAATCTACTTCAGTCACATACACTGATTTTCTTTTCCCCATAACCTTCTGTCAAAGACAGTTGATCTTGCACATTCTTTCATTGTTATCTTCCAGATGTTTTATTACACGTTTTTCAGAATGTTGACTCCAAAGAGCACAGTCTGTTTTTCTCTTAGTTAACCCCCCTTATTCCCTCTTTTTTAGCATATTTTAGCATGGAACACTACCTGGACTTGAAGCCACTGTTTTTCTTCAGCTTTATTTGCTATTTTAAAGAATGTCTCCTTCAATTGGAATTTACTCATTTTAATTAAAATCCTCCCTTATATCAGAGTCTGGCCAGTACTCAAATGAAAGGGGTGCTCATATAATATGCTTAATCTGGAGACCCTTTTACACCACCTGTTCATATCTTTTTTTAATTTAGAATTAAGAGCTCTTTTAATTTCAACATTTACATTCACATTCCTACACAAAATAATATCAATTATTTCATTCTTGCAAACAACTCCACATATTTTTACACATACTTTTAAGCACACTGAAACTTATTTAACAAGCTGCGTGTCCTTGCCTTTCAACAAAAGCGGCTCTCTTATCAGCAAGCAGATATGAGAGTGCAGCGATCTGCGACAAACTAAGTTCTCCTGCAGTTATCTCCTGTTTCTCAGGGTCAAAAGACCCCGAAATCAAAGCACACACTTTAACACTGAGCGATCGTTGCTTAATCTGTATGGCATTCTCTTTATACATTGCTACGTGAACTGCTAGCTGCTCGCGAGTTTTTAGCCAGGTATTTATCTCTCTTGCCTCCTCATCTAACTTCTTTATAATAATCATTAACCATACACAATTTGTCTGACCAGTAGACAAGTGAATGTTTTCTATTTTAGTCGCCTTTGCCTCCGCTTTATGCAGAGACAGCTTCTCTGCGTCTTTGACTAGCTCAACTGCTGTGCCTGACTCCGCCCTCCTCGAGGAAAGCACAAAGACCTGCAATTCTTCACTCTCTACAACCGTTGCTATTAACGTTGCGGCTGCTGCTGCCTCCGGTTTTAGCGGAGAAAACACAGCTGTAACAGCTGACTCTACCGTACACCTCTTTTTCGCATTCA
Source organism: Polypterus senegalus (assembly GCF_016835505.1). Taxonomy (NCBI): domain Eukaryota; kingdom Metazoa; phylum Chordata; class Cladistia; order Polypteriformes; family Polypteridae; genus Polypterus; species Polypterus senegalus. Next base: position 101,768,552 of record NC_053166.1, read on the forward strand.
CCTTGGCTATGCATAAGGCTGCCTTTTCCGCCATCCCCTCGGCTCCTTGTACCCGCGGCAATAATACAGCTACCTGGGATTCAGCCAATGAGGCCCGCCTTAACGCACCCGCCAAGTCTGTTTGCATTTTCTCATTCACTTTGGCTATGCATAAGGCTGCCTTCTCCGCCAACCCCTCGGCTCTCTGTACCCGTGGCAATAGTACAGCTACCTGGGATTCAGCCATTGAGGCCCGCCCTAACACACCCGCCAAGTCCATTTGTATTTTTTTAATCTCCCTTTCTTTTTCGTCTACCAAGCTGTCCAGACATCTAACTACCATTAGTAAAACCCACCCCCGCATCTGCAAGCCCGTTATGGGTTCCTTTGCAGACACTTGACATTTCTTAAGCGCGAATAGTACATTCACTTGTGTTGGGGGGCCCAAACTTTGCCAATATTGTGCTAATCCCTCCCCCCCCACATCTCAATTCTCTGGCGCAGTCTTACTGTTTCCTCCCAGCCGGGAAGAGTTAAAGGAGCCGTGCCAGGGTTTTTATCCTTTTTCCTAAACATCTCTGATTTCTTTTTGCCTTACTCAATAGTTCAATATTTTACCAGATTCCCCAAAATCCTGCAGCGACTACGCCAAAATGTTTTGATTTGGGAAAATGGTTCAAGGGGTTCTTTAGAGTAAGTGGGCAAAAATCAGAGAGAAGAGGTCCGATACTTCAGTAAAATTTACTTATTCGATTATAACATATACATACATATGAATAGTATAATGCAGTAACAATAGATTATAGAAACAAATATATACTTACAGTAATATATTAAAAGAAACAAACTTATGCTTACAGTAATATCAAAAGAAACAATCTTATGCTTATCAAAAGACACAAACTTATGCTTACAGTATATCAAAAGAAACAAACTTATGCTTATCAAAAGACACAAACTTATGCTTACAGTATATCAAAAGAAACAAACTTATGCTTTTCAAAAGACCCAGAGCCATCATCCTAGACCAGTAGACTGAGGGAGCCCGCATGTCAGTCTCGTCAGAGGATCAACTCGTGTGCCTGGTCCCAAATACCAAACAGGTGTGCACTTTCCTCACGGTTGAGCTTCCAAAGAAACTGAGGGCGGAACCTTCCCTTATATACTAATTAGGTGTCCTTGCCCAAAAGCGGCCTACGTGGAAGCAGTGTATACAGAAGTGATCAGTTTAAGCACACACCCTTTCCCACGAGACACGGTATTGTTTTTCTTCTACTTGGCCCTGACTGAGGCAGTGCCTAGTACTAGAAGACACAGTAATATGCTTACATGTGAAAAAAGCCTCTCGAAGTGAAAAACAACTCCTTACATAGAACATTCCCAGCTGTTTTTCCCAAAACATTAGTCTTTACAGCTGGTTTTTCACTGAAGCGACCAACACCCATCTGCACTCTTTATTTTACCTTTGCTTTTTACAGAGAAAAATCCTTCCATTACAATGCTCATAAAAGTTTTAGTACATTTCAGATTTGGCTCTAAGCACTTAACCTTTCATCCTGTTTTTGGCCTATGGATTAAAATGGAAAAATTCATTTTTTATCTTTGTTACATGAAAGCAAGACAAGTTTACCTGTAGAGTAAATTGCATTTCTTTAGCATTTGTTCGTCATTGCAAATCAAATACACTCTCTTTAGGAATACAGTATTATTAATATTGATTATATTATGCTTAGAATCCAATTGCTTGTTGAGAAAAAAATACAAAAGTATCAAATTATCGTATGTTTGTTAGGCAAAACAAACACAGGTAAAACACATGTGGAAGTCACCAAAAGTCAAATTCATACTTGGGTGAAAGCATTTTTTCCAAAGCATTAAATAATAGTAGCGCAAGATGGAGGCGAGGCTGATACATCATTATGTCTATTCAAACCTTCAATTCAAATATAATAAGACTGTAAAAACAATCAGTATACTTTAATGCAATTCTAATACTTTTTTCTTGGTCTTTTAGTTACTTTTACTAAGATGCATATATTATACTTAATAAGACACACACACACTAGACTAACACTTTAGTGTTAAAACTGAAATCTGAAATAACTGACTGCTTTTACTTAAGACCACAAATTGTCCCCTAACACTTAGAAGCAGTATATCTGTAGTCAAAAATTGAACTTTTAGAAAGGAACATCAAGTGTCTCTTGGCTTAAAGGCCAAGAGGACCTTACAGAAGACTTTCCTTCAAAAGTAAGGACTAGTTTTGACTGGATTGGACAAATCTTTAATTCCAGCTATAATAGAAAACAGAGGCGTGGGAATTTTAATGTAAAACAATCCCATTTGTAGCAACAGATGCAGTATCCCACCCAGAAGGGCACTATGCCGTGGTGGTTGGGAATTCATTTGAACTCTAAAGTTAATTCAGATAAATAAATATATTTGCAATTAATGTGGACAATAGAGAATTTGTGCCAAATATATTTGTACTGGTTCCTAATATGAGTACTCATAAAATTATGACTGGAGGTTTCGATTGCATTTTAAATCTAGACTTTGTGGGTTCACAACTATAACATCCAGAAATGCAAAGATAATTACACAAATCATTGTGAATCACAGTCTATCAGATCCTTTTTAGATTTTTGCATCCATATTCAATACACATTACTGATTTTTTTTTTTGTCATTGTCAATCTCTTGCCCACTATCACATTTTAAGTATATCAATATTTCCAAACACTTTCCTCTCGTTTTCGAGATTACCTCACTGTGCCACATATACTCAGCTTGTAACTAATGTCTTAAACCCATGTCACTAGCAGCCAGAAACTTAATTCCATTCATCTCTGAAAAAATAATTTTTTTGGGACCAATCTGACCTCAGAGGAACACGCTAAAAAAGAATGCTGTTTTAAAGTAACAAATTATTTTATATCACTCACATATGAAATCGCTTCCAGAAATTCAGGATGGCATAAACTAACTCCAAAGTGGGAAAGCTACAGGCCCAGATGATTTTTTTAAATCAACTACTAACAGCATTCATAGCAGCTAAATGAATACAATTGTACCCCAAACATTCTTCCTATTATCAATAGTCATTTTTACAAAGAAAAGTAAAAGTAAACTTTTAAAATTATCACGTGGACCAGTTTCACTCCTGAATAATGATGATACTAGTGAAAGTCTTGCCTAGAATGAGTGAGAAAATGTTTCACTTAGTGATATCACAAGACCAAACCAGATTTATTAAAGGCAGACAGTAGGCCTCAAACTTACAGTGCATGTTTAATGTAATATATTTACCTACTAAATACTACTCACCAGGGGCCTCATATATAAAATGTACTTATGCTTAGATACATGTTTAAACCATTTCTTATGCAAAAGTCAGGATTTATAAAATATGAACTTGGCAGGAAAATTGGCATAAAGTTACAGAAAGTTTCGACCATCCGTAAGTCCTACGCAGACCTTTTTAGTGTTGGCATTTTAGAGACTCGAGGTAGCAGAACAATGAAGTAAGCAGAAAATTTCATTTCAGGGCAGATTTTAATGATGCATCAGTCACATTCTGATGCCTTTCCATCTCTTCATACATCCATCCATCCATCCATTTTCTAATCCCAATCATTTTAAAACTAACAACAGGGATTGCATGATTTCTGCATAATGATCTCTGTAATGTATGCTCCAATTCAACACATAACTTCAAGTTGACTCTTCTAAGATAATGAAATCAGCTTATGAGTCAGTTCTCATCACAAGAAAAGACACAAATACTATTAAGGATATTGAAATGACAAAAAACACTGTGTTTTCAAGTTTTTTTTTTTATAAATGTTTTATTTGTGGCAACATATTCTAACAAAATAGCTTAACATTCAGGTGTAATTTAGTTAACTGATTTGAAAGTTGGAGCAATTTCTGCTATTTATGTTGTTCAACAAATAGATAGATGTCACGTTTTTGTTTTTTAAGTATTTTGGCACAAGCGTATGTGTGATGAAGCTGCAGCCACTTATATTACTATTTCAATCACTGTAGTGCTGACTACTAACCACCTGTTTTGCCAACAGGATCTTTTGGGTGTGTAAATGAAGAATATACAACAGATTAATAAAGCAGAAAGTTTTTCCTTAAAGTTATCTTTTAGTAAAATATTAAAAGTGCCTTTTTGACACTGAAGCTAGCAACTGTTTTTTGCTGAAAGTGATCTTTTTTAATTTCTTAAGCAACACTCTGACACCTCAGATTTTTTTTGTCAGTCAACTGAATATTCCTGTTTCTACATTATTTTGCCCAATGTCCAGGCTTTCAATAAAGGCTTGAACTAACAAGTCTCTTCCCTTTCTTTACCAATTACCATTTTATTAGATAAGACAAATTTGTCTGACATGTCTTTAGACATCCCCAAATATTCCAGCCGTACACTGATATTTCCTAAACACTTTCCCAGACCTTTCTACTTATCCACTACTCCTCCTTTAATAAATAACAGTAACAAAACTTTGTAAAACTATAAAAAATGTATTGAGGAAATTGGCATCATTAGTGCTTGTGTAGGTGTCAGGTGGTACAGTACTTAGCTTACCTCACAATGCAGTAGAAGGGGCCACATTTTAAAGGTGCTACTTTGAATTCAGCTGTGTGCTGGTAGACTGAGTTTTTCTGCTGCCACACAGCATTTATCAAATAACACCTGGTTTAGCCAGAGAGAACATGGAAGAGAGACCAGCATGTATCAAACATGACTACTTTAGACTTATTTACAAAAGTGTGGTGAATTTATACATACATGCAGACTGAAATAAAATTAATCAATCTAAAGCAAGAGAAAAATAGTTAATCCATTTAAATAAGGGTTTAGTAAATCAGAGATAGTTATAATACAACCCCAATTCCAATTAAGTTGGGACGTTGTGTAAAATGTAAATAAAAACAGAATACAATGATTTGCAAATCCTTTTCAACCTATATTTAATTGAATACACTATGAAGACAAGATATCGAATGTTCAAACTGATAAACTTTATTGTTGTTTTGCAAATCTTCACTCATTTTGAATTTGATGCCTGCAACACGTTCCAAAAAAGCTGGGACAGGGGCAGCAAAAGACTGGGAAAGTTAAGGAATGTTCAAAAAACACCTGTTTTGAACATTCCACAGGTGAACAGGTTAATTGAAAACAGGTGTTTGTCATGATTGGGTATAAAAGGAGCATTCCCAAAAGGCTCAGTCGTTCACAAGCAAGGATGGGGCGAGGTTCACCACTTTGTAAACAACTGTGTGGGCAAATAGTCCAGCATTTTAAGAACAATGTTTCTCAATTCTCGTACAATTGCAAGGAATCTAGGGATTTCATCATCTACTGTCCATAATATCATCAAAAGATTCAGAGAATCTGGAGAAATCTCTGCACGTAAGTGGCCAGGCCGAATACCAACACTGGATGCTCGTGACCTTCGATCCCTCAGGTGGCACTGCATTAAAAACAGACATCATTCTGAAAAGGATATTACCACGTGGGCTCAGGAATACTTCACAAAACCATTGTCAGTTAACACAGTTCGTCGCTACATCTACAAGTGCAGTGCAGTTAAAACTCTACCATGAATAATAGTAACAATAATACATTTAATTTATATAGCGCTTTTCCCATGCTCAAGGCACTTAACAGAATATAAGATAAAAAAACGGCAGGGTATACAGTATATAGCATTGTACAAACCAAATAAATAAAGAAGATTAAGAGAAACGCCTATCAGACAACATAATTGATGGTCTAGCACGTACATACAGGTTACATGAGCATCTTGACAGAGAGGTAAACTAAGGGAAGGGTAGTAAAGTCAGGCAGAGCTAAAAGCCTTTCTGAACAGATGAGTTTTGAGTTGTTTTTAAAAGAATTCATGGAGTCAGCTGACCTGATTAATTTCGGTAGGTCATTCCAGAGTCTGGGCGCTATACAGCTGAAGGCCCTGTCACCCATGGAGTGTAGATTAGTGTAGGGCACAACAAGATTGCCAGAATCAGAGGACCTTAGTGGGAGGGCAGGCACATGGTGATGGAGAAGGACGCTGATGTAGTTTGGTGCGAGGTTATTTAAGGCTTTGTAGGTTATTAGTAGGATTTTATGTTCGATTCTGTAAGACACAGGAAGCCAGTGAAGACGGAGCAGGATGAGTGTGATGTGCTTGTTGCTGTTGGTTTGAGTAAGGACTCTTGCAGCTGAGTTTTGAATAAGCTGGAGCTGTGATATAAAATTAGAAGGGGCACCTGCTAGCAGCGAGTTACAATAATCAATGCGGGATGTGACAAAAGCATGGACAAGTTTCTCAGCACTAGAAAAGGAGAGGAAGGAACGAACATGGAATATGTTTCGGAGGTGAAAGTAAGAAAGTTTCTTAATGTGATTTATGTGGGCGAATAAGAGAGGGAGGAATCAAAAATGATACCAAGATTATTTACCATGCAAAGCGAAAGCCATATATCAACAACACCCAGAAACGCCGCCGGCTTCTCTGGGCCCGAGCTCATCTGAGGTGGACTGACGCAAAGTTGAAAAGTGCGATGTGGTCTGACAAGTCCACATTTCAAATTGTTTTTGGAAATCATGGACGTCGTGTCCTCTGGGCCAAAGAGGAAAAGGACCATCCAGATTGTTATAAGCGCAAAGTTCAAAAGCCTGCATCTCTGATGGAATGGGGGTGTGTTTGTGCCCATGGCATGGGTAACTTGCACATTTGTGAAGGCACCATTAATGTTGAAAGGTACATACAGGTTTTGGAGCAACATATTCTGCCATCCAAGTGATGTCTTTTTCAGGGACGTCCCTGCTTATTTCAGCAGGACAATGCAAAGCCACATTCTGCATGTGTTACAACAGCGTGGCTTCTAAAAGAGTGTGGGTACTAGACTGGCCTGCCTGCAGTCCAGACCTGCCTCCTATTGAAAATGTGTGGCGCATTATGAAGCGCAAAATACGATAACAGTGACCCCGGCCTATTGAGTAACTGAAGTTGTATATCAAGCAAGAATGGGAAAGAATTCCACCTACACAGCTTCAACAATTAGTGTCCTCAGTTCCCAAACGCTTACTGAGTGTTGTTAAAAGGAAAGGTGATATAACACAGTGGTAAACATGCCCCTGTCCCAGCTTTTTTGGAACGTGTTGCAGGCATCAGATTCAAAATGAGTGAAGATTTGCAAAACAACAATAAAGTTTATCAGCTTGAACATTTGATATCATGTCTTTGTAGTGTATTCAATTGAATATAGGTTCAAAAGGATTTGCAAATCATTGTACTCTGTTTTTATTTACATTTTACACAACGTCCCAACTTCATTGGAATTGGGGTTGTAAAACACTTATCTATGTTCAGAAAATGTTTTTGCAGTTTCCAAATTATGTACACATTGCAATCCAAAAAAAAATAACAAATTAAAGTGCAGTACAAGTAATCAATTAGTAAGCTGTTTTAGTACAGGTTAAAGGTTAGTATACTTGCTTTAATTCTAAGGACAATAATCCATCCTGATGTCAATGAATCCCGTTATTGAAAAGGGTGATAACAAACCCACTGTGGCAGATCAGGTTGAATTCTCTCTGCTGTACCCAAAATTCAAAGGTATCAATCTGAAGCACTGCAGAGAGGCTGAGAGACACGTTGCAGATCAGTAAGCAGCACAATGTCACACAGACACACATGGGACATTCCAAAGTGAGCATTGTAAGTATTAAGCTATCCACACTCTGTAGTTCAAATCTACTATACTCTATATGTAGTGTAATTTGAATTAAAGTATGTGCTTTACAACTAATTACAACTGTCATTCAAACAGAAAGAGCAGTCACTGTAAGACGTCTTTGTAGTGAAAAAAGAACCCAAAAATTTTTACACAGGTCGGCATTAAAGATCCACTTTAGTGCTATGGCAGTTGGGAGAAATACATCTGAACCTGCCGTTAAAAAAGCATCTGACTTTACCAGCAACATTCCTCCCTCATGAACACATCTTCAAGGTCCGGACAGGCAGTCGGTAAGTCATCTTAGTCACAACACAGCATAATATTAGAACATTTCCTTAAATAAAAATGATAGTTCTCCTCTCTGTGTCATTCCTAACCAAACTTCCAGTTAGAAAAACACAATCCAATTCAGTAACACATTTACCGTGTAGCCACCCCACATATTATTAACAATCAAAGTAAGAACACATTCCACCGGATTAATTCAATATTTAATAATTTAAACCCCTAAACACGAAATCATTAGCCAAATGATTTCTTTTGTTGTACACATGAAACAAGATGCATATTTACATTTGATATATCTTTACTAGGAGTGTGACCCCCTGGCCACCTGTGGTGGCTCAACCCCACTTCGATAGCTTGCCTCGCTTGCTCTTGGTCAACAGTAGAATTTTTTGTTAAATGGAGGGAAAAAAATTCTTTGTGCAACATTTCACACTCTGAATATGCAAGGCACAAACCCATACTTGGTTTACTACGCAGTGGCAACGCTACCACTGTATCATCCACTTTACTTGTTAGAGCAACACCCCTCAACTGAAACACTACTGTTCTTAGCAGAATGGATGTACATAATGTTTTTGTTTTTATGTATGCACGTTAAATTAGTTGTATTTACATGAGAGTATTGTATGTTGTATTCTCCTAATGAAGACAAAACAAATTATATATAGATATGTGACGTACAGTTCTGAAGAAAAATGAGGGTTGCATGGAAACGTTGCAAGATTTACCTGATCTTTTTATATATAAAGAGTAGGAAAATTAATGATAAAGAGGCAAAGAAAGGTTATTTATGATGAGAGTATTATGGAGAGAGAGACATAGTAACCTGTAACATTAAAGCTCTGAATAGCATTATCAGTATTGTATAATCTACCAGTCGGCACTTATAAGATGTATAATTTATAGTTTTGTTTCCTGTCACTAAGTATTATTGGCACAATCATTCAAAATGTATTGATCTTTCAAAGCATTCATTTCGCCTGACAATTCTGTCGAATTTTTGAAACTTCATGATGCCAAATGTACTTCAAACATTGTTCGATGAATAATGATTTGAAGTGCTAAGTAGATATGTGCACTAATTACAGTACAATCCCTCTTAACCGGCCACCTCAGGACTGGACCCATGGCCGGTTGCTGTTTTGGCCGCTTAATCCGATGCATACCTATTTTCATGTTGAAAAATATATCTAAGGTATGTACTGTACCTCTTCGACGTTCCTAAAGAAACCAAATCCACAAGGCTTCATCCATGGTTTTGCACACAGGTTTTTTTCTTGTACAACGACTGGACAGTGTGGTGTAGCGAATCCACAGCTCAAGTCAAAAAGGGCACTTTTTAAATAAATAATCGCCACACTTGTGGCTTAGCGAGGGGGCATGCTATGTGTGGCGGCTCGGTTCCTGGGGAATTCGTGATGTGGGCGATCCTAGCTTAAGTGCACAGGTGAGGAGTCGCATGAATCAGTAATTGTTCCTGGGAACTGCTAATTGCCACATCTGATCCACGTCCACGTGATAAATAGAAGCGTGAGGCAGCTAGGGGGAGAACAGAAAAGAATGGGAGGTTAATAGAGAAGAAAGCAGGTAGAGCAAAGCCGATGCAGGAGAGAGAGAGAGAGAAAGAGAGCAGATTCAATGGAACAAAGGCAGGCAGCTGGGAGGTGAGCCCCTGCAGAGGAGTGTTTGGTGGCACTCGGTGGGGTTGAAGAAAGCAGTCACTTCAGCTGAGCGATCATGGAGCTGGAGTAACCGGTATTGAAGACGACTGGCTGTCGAAAGGCAGCAGAGGTCGGGGAGGCTTTGGGTTGGTTTAGCCCCAGCGTGAGCGCCCTGGCCGCTGTGGAAAGAACCCAAGTCTCAGTACGGATGAAGTCCAACGTAGCCATGGATCGGAGGACTACCGGACCAATGTGGAAGGAAGTTGCACCTGCAGGTAGGGTGACTCCCCTGTTGCGAAACCCAATAAGAGAAGCAGGGGAGCCGCCAGGTAGAAAGAAGAAGGCATCCTGCTTTGGATTTTAAGAGACTGCTTCCAGCCATTGTTTTAACCTGGTTTGCATTGTTTTTAAAGGACTTGGTTTTTTACTAATGGATTTTAACCTCCACTAATTCACTCATTTTAATCGATTGTTTATTTAAAAGAAGACTTTTGATACACTGCACTTTATTTAATTTGAACACTGTTTTGTTGTTTGCTGGTTTTAAAATAGCTTGCACCTTCCAGGAAAGAAGGAAGTGCATACATATAATATACAGTGGGATGCAAAAGTTTGGGCAACCTTGTTAGTAGTCATTATTTTCCTGTATAAATCGTTGGTTGTTACGATAAAAAATGTCAGTTAAATATATCATATAGGAGACACACACAGTGATATTTGAGAAGTGAAATGATGTTTATTGGATTTACAGAAAGTGTGCAATAATTTACACACATTTTTGAGCATGCCCTCTGCACACTACTTGTGACTTTAGGCTTTAGGAAGTAATTAAATAAACAAAGGTAAATCGTGTCATAAAATGATTTCTTCAAAACGTCTAATGTTATTTATTTGGCACGGACATGCTCAAAAAATACATGTGTAATGCCACAAAAGTGCATGCAGACACTTTAGTATACAAGCAATGGTATGTGCATTCTTGCTCCGATGTAGAAGGGAGCTGAGTTTACCTCTGTTACAGCGCGTCTATGTGAAAACAGCAGTATATTATATGTAAAGAGTTTCACTGTAAAATATAATCTATACTAATAAAAGGCAAAGCACTCACTCACTCACTGACTCGTCACTAATTCTCCAACTTCCCATGTGGGTGGAAGGCTGAAATTTGGCAGGCTCATTCCTTACAGCTTGCTTACAAAAGTTGGGCAGGTTTCATTTCGAAATTCTACGCGTAATGGTCATAACTGGAACCTATTTTTCTCCATATAATGTAATGGAGTTGAGATCGATGGCCGTGGGGGGCGGAGTTTCGTGTGACATCATCACGCCTTCCACGTAATCACGTGAACTGACTGTCAACGCAGCACGTAGAAAACAAGGAAGAGCTCCAAAAAGCGCTGCAGTAAACATGCATTATACAATTGAGAAGGCAGCGAAACAATAAGAAGCGACCGAGTCACACATACAACCATATTCATGAGTACAGCTACTTCGGAAACAAAGCACAGTGTAAACCTAAAGTTTAAATTAAGTTCATAGACAGGCTACTGCTGGCGTTTGTCATGCCCACGGCTAATGCAGGATACAAGTTTAATGAGAAGACGCAGGATATAAACGAGAGTTTGTAACTAAGTTAAAATTACTGGTGAAGGGCTGTGCTTATGCAAATTCCGAGAGACTGTCTTTGTGGGGGGATTGACAGTTAAGGCGGGTGGGAGAGTCACGTCATCATGTCCCCTCCCATTCACCTCATTTCGCTCTGAGCTGAGCTCCGCAGCTAACGCAGTCTTGAGGAACCAACTTTGTGACGCTGCCACCAAATACTCACAGAAAAATCCACAAGTTAATACACACACTGTCTCTACAGTTTCTCCACACTCTGAATCCTCCAGGCACTACTTACAAAAGGTTACATTGACAATCGTGTTACGTTATTTTTAAAATGTTACCTTTTCTTAGCACAAGCACAGCTGAGAAGCTTCGATGCATGTGCTCCATAACGCGCTAAAAATAATGCATTTAATCACACTTTGCATTCCAAGTAAAGGGAACTTCTGTCAATGCATGATTTCCTGGTACACCGATTACATTGATGTACACATCAGAGCTACAAAAATGTAACAGTCGGAAGAAAGCGCGTTGCTACGACTGATTGAAGGAAAATTTCATTTCAAAAGACTACCCGACAGAAGCCTTGATAAAAGTGTAATTTTGTGCACATATATATATGTATATATATATATACAGTATATGTGGATGTATATGTATATATACTGTATATATGTGTATGTATATATATGTTGATGTGTGTGTGTGTATGTATATATATATATATATATATATATATATATATATATATGACAGCAACACTCATGACAATGTCAATCATGTTACGTTATTATTAAAATGTTTCCTTTTCTTTTTCATTACTTCATTAACACACTACTCAAGTAATCGGGTATTTTGCTATATATATATATATATATATATATATATATACTGAATGACCTCCAAAGAGCTGAGACTTTTGATCACGTGAACGTGTCTGCAAAAAGTGGTGTCTCCTGCCCTGCAAAAGTCGAGCAGTCGGCGCGCGCACGCATAGCTGTGCCGGCCTTTGAGACGCTGACTGCACTTCTGCCTTAAGTGAAAGTGATCACTTTTAATATTTTTCCTCCTCCTCCTGAGCTATAGCCCAGACAAGTGCAAACACAGGACCCCTTTTCTACACTGTGGCAAACTAATATTAAGGTGCTTCGCACTTTCTTTTGCACGTATACGATTATGAGGTCGCACAGGAGTGGAGGACCAACAGTGCCATCACAGCCGATTAATGGCAGGGACGTCTCACCAGTCCACACAAGACCCACCGCGACTGTCCCCAAAAGGCGCTCATATCATCAGCGAAGACATCTCTCTACACTATATAAAAGAAAAAGGCAACTTTCCTTTCTTTACACCTTTTTTCCTTTTATCCCAAACCAAAGCCTTTCTCTCTTAACACTGCAGAGGACACAAAACTAATTTTCTTCAATTGCTGGTAATGCCGGTAAGGCACATTACCAGAGGCAGACATTTGGACGTTCACATAGCAAATGTAATTTCTATACCACAGCCGTCGTGTAGCGCCTTTCAAAAGGGATCTACTACCGAGAGATCATCCATATACATTTTAGCTGCTGTTAGTACTACTTACCTGTTGTGTTACACCGTCTTTAAAATGTAGTTTACCCGAAACCACTCCAGTAGTGCTCAATGTAGCTTTACTTCTTAAAACATTGATGTTTTACTGTTTAATAACTTATAGACTACATTTTATTATTTTTCCCTTCCACTCAGTGACCAAAGCTATACACACACATATAGACACATACATATATATACACATATATAATACATGTTTGTATGTATGTGTATATATATATATATATATACACACACACACACACCTATCTACATTATATATACAGTGGGATGCAAAAGTTTGGGCAACCTTGTTAATAGTCATTATTTTCCTGTATAAATCGTTGGTTGTTACGATAGAAAATGTCAGTTAAATATATCATATAGAAGACACACACAGTGATATTTGAGAAGTGAAATGAAGTTTATTGGATTTACAGAAAGTGTGCAATAATTGTTCAAACAAAATCAAGCAGGTGCATAAATTTGGGCACCACAAAAAAGAAATTAAATCAATATTTAGTAGATCCGCATTTTGCAGAAATTACAGCCTCTAAACGCTTCCTGTAGGTTCCAATGAGAGTCTGGATTGTGGTTGAAGGTATTTTGGACCATTCCTCTTTACAAAACATCTCTAGTTCATTCAGGTTTGATGGCTTCCGAGCATGGACAGCTCTCTTTAACTCACACCACAGATTTTCAGTTATATTCAGGTCTGGGGGCTGAGATGGCCATTCCAGAACGTTGTACTTGTTCCTCTGCATTAATGTCTTAGTGGATTTTGAGCAGTGTTTCGGGTCGTTGTCTTGTTGAAAGATCCAGCCCCGGCGCAGCTTCAGCTTTGTCACTGATTCCTGGACATTGGTCTCCAGAATCTGCTGATACTGAGTGGAATCCATACATCCCTCAACTTTGACAAGATTCCCAGTCCCTGCACTGGCCACACAGCCCCACAGCATGATGGAACCACCACCATATTTTACTGTCGGTAGCAGGTGTTTTTCTTGGAATGCTGTGTTCTTTTTCCTCCATGCATAACGCCCCTTGTTATGCCCAAATAAATCAATTTTAGTTTCATTAGTCCACAGCACCTTATTCCAAAATGAAGCTGGCTTGTCCAAATGTGCTTGAGCATACCTCAAGCGGCTCTGTTTGTGCTGTGGGCGGAGAAAAGGCTTCCTCTGCATCACTCTCGCATACAGCATCTCCTTGTGTAAAGTGCGCCGAATGGTTGAACGATGCACAGTGACTCCATCTGCTGCACGATGATGTTGTAGGTCTTTGGTGCTGGTCTGTGGGTTTACTCTGACTGTTCTCACCATTCGTCGCTTCTGTCTATCCGAAATCTTTCTTGGTCTGCCACTTCGAGCCTTAACTTGAACTGAGCCTGTGGTCTTCCATTTCCTCAATATGTTCCTAACTGAGGAAACAGACAGCTTAAATCTCTGGGACAGCTTTCTGTATCCTTCCCCTAAACCATGATGGTGAACAATCTTTGTCTTCAGGTCATTTGAGAGTTGTTTTGTGACCCGCATGTTGCTACTCTTCAGAGAAAATTAAAGGAGGAGGGAAACTTACAATTGACCCCCTTAAGTACTCTTTCTCATTATAGCATTCACCTGTGTATGTAGGTCAGGGGTCACAGAGCTTATCAAGCCAATTTGAGTTCCAATAATTAGTTGTAAAAGTTTTGGAATCAATAAAATGACAACGGTGCCCAAATTTATGCACCTGCCTGATTTTGTTTGAACAATTATTGCACACTTTCTGTAAATCCAATAAACTTCATTTCACTTCTCAAATATCACTGTGTGTGTCTCCTATATGATATATTTAACTGACTTTTTTATCGTAACAACCAATGATTTATACAGGAAAATAATAACTATTAACAAGGTTGCCCAAACTTTAGCATCCCACTGTATATATATACACACACACATACATACATACACACACATATATAATTTGTGTGCGTGTATGTATGTATGTATGTATGTATGTATGTGTGTGTATATATGATGTAGATAGGTATATATATATATATATATATATATATATGTGTGTATATGTAGATATATAGATATGTATATAGATATGAAGATATGTATGTGTATATATATATATATATATATATATATATATATATGTGTGTATATATGTATATATATATATATATACAGTATATATATAATGTATATATATGTAGACTCAAACCGATTATGACAGCAGCAATCCAAGCTGTGAGAAAACAGTAAAAAGGAGGCGTGTCAGACATCGTGGTACATTTTCTGATGCAGCTAGACAAAACAACTTTGTGACGCTGCCGCCAAATACACAAAACAATTACTTTGACAATCATATTACGTTATTTTTAAAATGTTTCCTTTTCTTTTTCATAACTTCTTTAACACACGACTTCGCTGCAAAGCGCGGGTATTTTGATATATATATATATATATATATATATATATATATATATATATGACAGCAACACTCATAACAGTGACAAAACAATTACATTGACAATCATGTTACGTTATTTTTAAAATGTTTCCTTTTCTTTTTCATAACTTCTTTAACACACTACTTCTCCGCTGCGAAGCGCGGGTATTTTGCTAGTCAACTTCATATTTGAGTGTTTGGAGATCCTGATGTCATACTGAATTTGTATTGTTGAAAAACATTGCATAAACTATTGTTCAGTATGTGTCTTTTTGTTTCTGATCGCTATACATCACTTCTTAGACTATTTACTGTAAGTTCTTAAATCAATATGGAAATGCATACACAAGCATCCTAAATTATTTATTGAAATGCCTACATTTACAGTGTCCGTTTTAGGAAGTCATATTTTTTACTTGTTCCCATTATTATGCATTATAATTTCTCAGTGTCATATGTTATTCGCTACTACTCACTACTTCATTGAGATTCTGTCTTATATTCTGTATATGCAAACATTTTTAATGGAGTTTTTATTGAACTGACTATAGCAGACTTGTCATCTTTTTAAAATGACTTAATTTATATGATATTGACAATCATAAGGTCAAAAATCAAGGAGGCTATGAGTTTGTATGGACTGTGGTGTTTCTTTTCCTTCGTGACATCAGGTCAGTAGAGAGTGTGTGACGTTAGCAATGCATTCTGTCCTAAATGACAGCGCACAAGCTTTTTGATATTTCCTAAAGGCCAATGTGTCTCAGTTTGTTCATTAAAATATTTTAAAAGTGTTTTTTTAATCAGAATTATTATAAACATATTACCCATATTCATTTCCCCAAGTAGATGTGTAATGTTTGGTGAGAATAAATAAAAAAGTAACAACACATATAGTAGTTATGTTGCATTGTTTATAATTAAGAAAACTCAAATTTATCTGATCTACTTTCTATTTTTACATTTGGCAATGGAATGCTTCAGTATATAGTCGAGTTATTCCACTTCTGAAGGTGTACATTGTCAGCATTCTCCATTGCATTTACCCCCAATGTAATGCAATGTAATGTAATTCAGTGTAACTGAATAGCGGCAGATGAGCACACGTGATGGGAGACAAGACACCTCCTCCTGATGCCATTCAGGCTGTTCTTATAAATATTCCAATCTTGTGCTTTTTCTCAATCCTGCCAATTGACTATTACTGTTATTGAACATGTATGTAGAGGAAATGTGTGTCTTATTTTATGTGTATGAAAGGAAGAGTGGTAAAGCCTTGAATGAAACTGAGTGTTGATGCTTTGTGTAACAAGATGGAGCAGGGAATGTTAAATGTGTCAGTGACAGCAGGGGATTGTGTAACTGGAAGATGGTTTAAGAATACATATTGTAAACGACAACAGTTTAGTCTATCAATAATTCTATTTACATAAATGATTTAGTTTGTTGTGCTGCACTTAGGAAAACTTCTTATTTACCCCACACCACAGACTTTGGCAAGATGCATTTACAAGAGAAGAATGTTGCTGGCAAACTCGGGTGTTGTTTTGAAAGTTTGGCTTCAGACATGCTTATCCAGCTATTCCTTCTTATCAATACTTGAGTGATCTTTATGTCCACCTCTGGATAAATTTGCTTGCTTTTACTCACATTGCTTTTTGGAAATCAATAATAAATATCAGCTATAGATCTGGGATCACTGAATACTAAAAACGTTTAATGAGGAGCATCTTGCGCATGTACTGTTGTGATGACCACGTCGGCTTTGGTTAAGCATTTAATAGCCTCTCTGATATTATTGACATGGGGTAGAATAGATGCTGGATTGTTATAATACGTGTTGCCTTAAACCAAATATGCTCATCAATTTGTTGCAGAACCTAGGTGGACAAGACTCCAAAGAATGCGGTGCCCCATGTTAATTGTTCATAATGTTTGCTAAACATATTTGTTAAATACAGACAAAGGAACCATACGCAAGCTCCACATACATGAACTGTAGGATTTGAACACCTTACATATGCAGCAGGACCACTGCTTTTATGCTTTCAGCCAAAGGAGTTCAATAGGTGGCTGACCAAATTGGCTTCTAACTGCACAGATATCAACAATGTCATGACGCATGCGTGCCTCCAAATCACATGACGGGCGTATTTGAAACAAACTTCAAATTGGCTCCTCGTGCATCAGCACTTTGAAAGCTCAATACGGTGTCGATACATCAGTATCGAGCAGCCCATCACTAATTCAGGAAACCAGAGTCAAGTGGGAGACGGACTAAGCTTACCAGGGGAGTGGAGGCGGAAAGGAGAGACAAAAGGGACTGTATATTTGGTGTTCTGTATACTGTCCTATTGAGGGGAGCAAGGGAGATGGAGTTTCCCTTTTGTAAATAAATGTGTGCTGTGCTGGAACTTGCGCCTCTGCCTGTCTGCTAACAAAGCTTTTTTTCAAAACATTAGGCTATAATTTCTGTAATAATAATTTAACAGTATTTGGTACAGTGCTTTGTGCATGTTTCACTATCAGGGTCCACTTCTGATGACCAATTCACATAGTCATCACTACTGTTGGATTCAAGCAATGTTTTAGTTTCAGTTTGTTCTAAAACTGGCTTTATAGTTTTTTGGCTCCCATTGTGTTTTTGTGTGAGCGTTCCGCCCAATTCTGAATATTGATAACTTAACATACATAAATTGTCAGAAAGCACTGAAATATTCATGATTTTTTACAGCATTTTTTTTTCTTTTTTGCATAAACAAAGAGCTACAATTTACTTTTGTATCCTAAAAAGTAAGCCCATGTGTATCCTTAATCTTCTTCAATTATCGAATAATTTTTGAAACTCCTTTTCTTAGGTTGTGTGGTGGGTACAGCAACATGCTGTAAAATCACCACATGCTCCCAACCTCTCTTGCTTCTCCTCCTCCTCCTCCTTTTCTTAGGGCATTTACTTACCCATTGTTGTACAGTAATCCCTCCTCGATCGCGGGGGTTGCGTTTCAGACCCCTACGTGATAGGTGAAAATCCGCAAAGTAGAAACCATATGTTTGTATGGTTATTTTTATATATTTTAAGCCCTTATAAACTCTCCCACCCTGTTAACATTATTAGACCCCTCTAGACATGAAATAACACCCTTTAGCCAAAAGTTTAAACTGTGCTCCATGACAAGACAGAGATGACAGTTCTTTCTCACAATTAAAAGAATGCAAACATATCTTATCTTCAAAAGAGCGCCGTCAGGAGCACAGAATGTCAGAGAGAGCGCTAAGAAAAGCAAACAATCAAAAAATCAATACGTGCTTTTAAGTATACAGAAGCACCGCGATAAAGCGGCATTTTGTAGAGGAGCCTCCGTGTCCTCTGTGCAAACAGCCCCTCTGCTCACACCCCCTCCATCAGTCAGAGAGAGTGAGAAAGATAGAGAGAAGCAAACAAGCACCGCGTGGCAAGCATATCTTATATCATTGAGGAGTTTTAGTTAATATGTAATACATGCTCTGATTGGGTAGCTTCTAAGCCATCCGCCAATAGCGTCCCTTGTATGAAATCAACTGGGCAATCAAACTGAGGAAGCATGTAACCTAAATTAAAAACCCATTGTCCAGAAAGCGAACCAGCTTGAAAAATCCATGATATATATTTAGATGTGCTTACATTTAAAATCCGATAGAGTGAAGCCCTTGAAGTCGAGAGCTTGATATAGCGAGGGATTACTGTATTTCATTTGAGCTAGAAGACACATAACAGTACTGATTTCCACTTTTTTTTTAATCCAATTCCCTTTTAAGCACGTGCATGGGTAACTTTTAATAATTAGTTTTTTGTTTTATTAGTTTTTGTCTAGTTTCATCCCTTTGCCTTGATTGAGATCACAAAGCAAAGCACCTTATGCATTTGCTGGCATTTGCTAAATAAAGTATTTCCTCTTTTTAATGGCCATTAACCATCCTTGAAGTTATACTTCTTTTCATTATGTAAGTGTGTCTTCTCTAAATGATGTTTTGAACTAGGTTTCTGACATTCCACTAGAGGCATTTTCAGATTTTACTTTTTGGATGGAAGCTGCCAAGGTTACTAATCCAGACTAGTCCAAGGGGTCCTGGCATGAAACTCAATAGCTACTTGCCATTCCTTACACTGTATAGATCTAGATGCTTATTGCCTAGTCCATCCATCCATCCATTTTCTAACCCGCTGAATCCGAATAGGGTCACGGGGGTCTGCTGGAGCCAATCCCAGCCAACACAGGGCACAAGGCAGGAACCAATCCTGGGCAGGGTGCCAACCCACTGCAGGACACACACAAACACACCCACACACCAAGCACACACTAGGGCCAATTGAGAATCGCCAATCCACCTAACCTGCATGTCTTTGGATTGTGGGAGGAAACGGAGCGCCGGAGGAAACCCGCAGACACACGGGAGAACATGCAAACTCCACGCAGGGAGGACCGGAAGCGAACCCGGGTCTCCTAACTGCGAGGCAGCAGCGCTACCACTGCGCCACCGTGCCGCCCTTATTGCCTAGTCTGTAGATCTAAATAAGGAAATATTTAAACATTTGCAATTATACATTGATTTCTGACTGTATGAATTCCCTAGTTTAATGAATATAGGTTCCATCTCTTCCTTTTACTTCCACAGTATACCCTGTGGATCTCTTTAAAACAATCTATTAAGAGGAGAACAATAAAGAAAATATTTATAAAAGGCCCTATTACCTCATTTGTCTACAGGCTGGCCATTGTCCATTGACAGAGTGGTGGGATCTTTCTTGTCAACTGTTGAGGATCCTGTCTGATTGTGCCAATAGTGGAATTCCCAGTAAAATAGGGTTCTGTCAAATTATTTTAAAAGAAGATATTACATCTTCTTCTGGACCAACTTTATATTTTAATCAGAACTTTCTGGATGCTGGTCAGTACAGTGCACTGTTGCACTGTTCAGCCAGACTCAAAATCCCTTTCCAAAGAGAAAGTTTTTATAAAAGTAATTTGACTAGATAAAGACATTGGTATCAACATTTGTTTCATAAATCAGTTAGAATTATATTGCTGTCACATTACTTAAGCTGTGAAGGGAGATCCTTTGAATAAACAATAACTCATCAAAGGGTTGAAAAATCCTAATAGACAGTTTACTTACATCAAAGTGTTAAATTATATCTTTGTCTTACATGAAACTTCTAAGGCCAGAGGGTATTTGTTGGATACACAGGTAGTTATTAGTAAAATGTTTTTTCTTTTTATATGAAAGTGTTAAATTATATTGTTTTGTTACATCAACACAGTAACCAAAAAAAAATATATAATGTTTCACCCCAAGTGAGATGCTATTCTGTTAACCAATAATCATTATTCTTCAAGAAAGAAAGAAAGGAAGCTTAAATCACCTGTTACATAATGAATGAGGTCAGCCAGAGAGGTTGGATTCGAAGAAAAATCGGGATTATAAATACATTAGTGACTGCTTAACACAAGTGTCCCTTGACCTGCTAGTAAAAATCCCTAGCATTTCAATTTTGAAGAGCAGCAGTCCTCAGTGCAGCTAGTTCAGTACTGATTTCAGTAGTTGACTCTGCACTAGAACTGGTCACCACCTGTAGAACCTATGCAAGTTCATTAATATAATGGCCATAAGGTGGAGATGTTACAACTGGAAGAAAGATGCCAAGCACTTGAAGCCTCTTTAAACTGGTTGATTTGTTGGGTGTTGCACCTCTGGAATAGTACTGGTATAACATTATCTTCTGTAACAGAGATGCTGTGGGTTCTGTACCAATTAATCATAAATGATAAATTTGGGTAACCAGGGATAAGCATGTTGTACATAGACAAAACTTAGATGAAGCTGTCAATTTTGTCTATGCAAGGCTTAGAATCAAGTTGTCTAAAATCAAGTCAGAAAAACTGTATTGGGTTTACATTATTTGTAGGGTCTTATTGTCACTGTTTGACAAAACCGATTAATAGAACTTTATAGATTTATAGAAGTGAAATGATGAACACATCACTCATATCACAAGTGAACAATGCTACCAGATCTGCATCATGGTCAGGCAATGGATAGAAAGTGGAGAGTTTTGTTTCTCTTTAAATATAACCTTCTTATTCATTTCTGTCAAAACCTTTGTTTCTTCTAAGGGGGAATTTTCTGTCCAGGAACGTAAAGTGACCATGTCAGAATTCTTGACTGCGCTCAAAAATGGATATGTTAAGGAGGTTTTTGGGTCTGGTACTGCATGTGTGGTGTGTCCTGTTGGAAGAATACTATATGAAGGAGAGGTTAGTTACATTTTTCCATTAGCTTGTTAACAAATATAATTTTTTTTATTTGTCCAAGTATAATTGTCTGAAATCTTTGACCTAATTTTCTTTTTGTTTCAGTCTATCTTCATTTCTTTTTTTCTCCATCATCCTGTGTCTCTATATACTTATTTACTGTACATGACTAGTCTGCACATTAAACCTTATTTTTACCTACAGAACTATCATATTCCCACAATGGAGAATGGTCCAGAGCTTGCTAAAAGATTCTTGAAAGAACTAACTGACATACAGGTAACTAGCAGGTATACAGGTATAGCCCTGCTTTTAAAAAATATATTAATCACCGTGTTTAGTCTTGATAGACAGTTCAGTCTGTTTTTATCTGCCTAATTAGGGCTTTCCTTGGTATTGTGGCATTGTTACAGGCCCAAAAAGTCCCAAAATGCATCAGAAAAAAAGAATACTAACAAAGTGTCAATTTCAATAGTATTGCAGTTTGAAACATTTTATTTTTTTAAATATTTATCATTTTTAAACCAGAAAGGACTAGTAGAGTTGCTTGTGGAAGTCTGGGCTGTGAATGTTAATGATGGTTAATACTGTTGCATATGATAAATGGGCATGTTAGAAAAGTTTTTATGACAGCAGACTATCCACCTATCCATTATCCAACCCGCTACATCCTAACACAGGGTCACAGGGGTCTGCTGGAGCCAATCCCAGCCAACACAGAGCGCAAGGCAGGAAGAAATACCTGAGCAGGGCGCTAGCCTACCCCAGGGCACACACACCCACCCATACACCAAGCACACACTAGGGACAATATAGGATCGCCAGTGCACCAATCTTGCATGTATTTGGACTGGGGGAGGAAACCCACGCAGACACAGGGAGAATATGCAAACTCCACACAGGGAGGACCCGGATGCGAACCCAGGTCTTCTTACTGTGAGGCAACAGCGCTACCACTGCGTCACCGTGCCACCCAAAAAGCAGACTGTTTGGGACAAAAAGACTGCCAATTCATTTTACCTATTTTTAAAATAACATTGCTAATTCTTAATTTTTTCAAAATTAAATTAAGTCAGGCTTTAAAAGTACCTATTATACCACTCACTACCACACTATGTGGTCATTTACTTGGTAATTTCATGTGTCTCTGGTACATTGTGAAGAACTGCTTTCAAAAATTGGCATGAAATTTGATTTTAACAAGTTTATAAAGTAGGAACTGGGATCCACTGTACTAATTTGCTTAATAAATTTTCATATTCTATCATGTGACTTCTTGATCTTCAAAACTGTACAAAGTACTCCAGGTTAGGCCTCAATAGTGTTTTATATATGTTAAACATGACCTCCCTTTACTTGCACTCTACATTTAATGCTATATAACCCACTATCCTCTTAGCATTATTAATGGCTTCTGTGCACTGCTGCAGGCAGTAATGAGTTCACTGTTTTTTCATGGGTCATTCTCATAGGGCATATACTGTATTCAAGATATTTCATACCTCTCATTTTCTTTTTAAAATTCATATAACGTTTTAGTTCCTATGCACAGGTATAGATGAAAATACAGGTGCCTTTTCACTGTTAGAACAGAAATCATGATATTCTTTGAAGTAAGTTGAAACAAACAAAAGTAATTGGCATCCATGATTCTTTATTCTATAGAGCAGACTTTGAATTTGATTTAGGACTTGTACAAAATGAAAATGACATAGTCAAAATTATTAGACCCCTAATAGTTTTTTGTAGCCCACCCCTTTTGGACCAATATCTGTAACCAAGTTCTTTCTGTATCTTTTTCCAATCTTAACTAGCAATTTCGTCCACTCTTCTTGACCAAACTGTTTTAGTTTTCTTAGGTTTCTGACACTTGGCAATATGTTTCACTCCTGAGTGCTCTGATAGTTTTTTGATTTCATTGTGCCCTACACAGATTCAGCACAACAATGCCATAAACATTAATGAGCTTCTTCCACCTTTCACAATACTGATATTTTTATCTTTTTAAGCATTGCTTTGTCTTCTATGAATAAAGAGTTGCTATGTTTTAGAAAAAAACTCTCATTTACTTTCATCTATCCAAAGAACACTCTACCAGAAGGACTCAGGCTTGTCAACATGGATTTTAGCAAACTCTATTCAGGCTTTTTTGTATGTCTGACTTACAGAATTGGAATTTTCCTGGGTCTTCTAACATGGAGCCCACTTTCATTCAGACAGTGACAGATGGTATGACTTGAAACTGTTGTACCCTGATTTTTTCTGTTCCGTTTGATGGTTTTTTGTTTTTTTTTTGGTTTTTTAGCCACCATTCAAACTATCTTTATGTTCAGTCTAGGTTCAATGTTCCTCTTGCAGCCATGAACTACTGAAGGCTGACTATGGACTACAATTTAGCTGATTGTAGATTATATAACATTCAACCTTATTTCGTCTCATCTGCAAACTTAATCAGCTTTTTATTTATGTTCTTATCCAGATCATTTATTTAGACCTGCATCACTTAGGGAAACTCCTTTTAATATGATGTTCAACCAACTCCCAATTTTAGGCCTGTATTCTTAATGCTTTCTATTCAAATCTAAATATCATTATTTAGAGGTGGCTCATTATCCAGCTGAAGAAGACATGTATTGAAATGCTGTTTTACATAAATGGCGACTCATTTGCCTTTTCAGTTTTGTATATCTTTCCTAAGTAATACATAGCCATCTATCCTATACTTATCCCCATCCCTCTAATTTGGCGAGGATTATTGCTGTATAAGCATAATTGGAGTACTGTACATACATAATTCCAGCTCAATTATCCATGTGTCAGGATAAAAAATATATATATCATATATATCTGTATGATTTTAAATCCACTTTGAGGGATGTATCTTGCTAGACTTACTCGGCTCTAACGGTTGTTTTTCACACATTAAATGCCTATTGTCATAAAGTGAATTATAATAGACAGGGATTGAATTTCAGAACAGGAAATGTGTGTTCTGTACTTTTTTTTTTTTTGTGCGTGCCGGTTCATACATATGTTATGAGTTAAATTCATTTCATAAAATTGTAATGCTTCCTGTAAGTACTGTAAGTAGAAATATTAGTTTTGTGTCTTATGGAGCATTTTCAGCCATTTTTTTATTATTTAATTTTTTGGAAAAGAGTGCAATTGTAAAATGTAACATTTTTATTTCATAATGGCATTTTGCTTATTACATGTGTGGCACCAATGTTGGGATTCTGTTGCTCCTAGTTGTATCAAGGTGGCTTTGTTCACCTAAAAACCTCTTAACTATTGTGGTTAAGAAAATTTTACAATCCCTTTCACTTCAATTTTGGTTAGTGCTCTTCTTGTTGATGTTAAAATTTTTTACTTTTTATTATTGAACTTTTTCTTACTTTGAACTTGATTTTTTTTTTGATCCCTTGTGTTCATACATTTGCACTGCTCAGTTTGCTAATTGACAAGCAACGTCTGCCTGTCACACAATAAGAAGTTTAACATCCTTTGATTTTTCACAGTGGCTAATTTGTTCCTTAAACAATGAAAGGATAAAATAAGTATGTTTTGTTGTTACTGCACATTTGGAACATTGTGGCTTTTATTTCCAACAATGGACTAATGCATAAAAAGAAAATCAATGAAAAAACAGGAGACTCTGCACAGAAAAAAACACATGATTCTACAAAATTGAAAAAGTGTATTCATATACACAAAAAATGTAAAATGTGAATTAATAACTATCCAGAAAATTAGCTTATATTGTTATTGATATAACTTATATCAATGGCTTGAAATGAAAAACATAGAAAAGAATTGTTTTGCTTACAGCATGTTTAACAGTATGAGATTTAGTAGCTATTATTGAAGTCACTCACATGCAAGGTGAAGGAGAGATTAAAGGGGTAATTAAAATTTCAGATTTTGTTGCACAAAATTAAATGTCAAATTCACATATTTTTAAATTGAAATTAAATGTCTTTTCTTTGAAACAACTTAAAATTGTCAAAGCAGCTTATGGAATTTACCTGACTGACAAATTTTTGTCAGAAATGCACATTTCTCAGAATAGCTAGAAACTACTTCAATGAAAACATTTTTATTTTGAGTATGACTTACTCCACAGATATTAGCAATAACAAGCAGCTTAATATACCTGTATATATATTGTAACAAAAGGTGCTATATATGTGCCTGACCCAAGACAGACTCACACTGGAGTAACGTATAAAAGCCAAATAAACTTTTATATTTCTTCACCTGGGGAGCATGTCTTCCCCGTGTCCCACAGGCACTACACAGTTCCAAAGCAGAACACAATAAAACACACACAGTATTTGTACCACCACTCCTCCCGGCAAGCGTAGTCCTCCTTCTCTTGACTCAGGCTCCCAGAGTGGTGTCTGCTGGCCCCTTTTATGGTCCACCCAGAAGTGCTTCAGGTGCTTGATTGCTGAGTTCTGGCTGCACTACCTACAACCACCTACAACCATTCAGGAAGTGGTCCCCTGAGGCAGAGCAGGCTCTGAGAGACTGCTTTGGAACTACAGACTGGGATATATTGCTGAGATCACATAGTGAGAACAGGCTGTTGAATGCACAACTGATTACATCAACTTCTGTATGGACATTGTAGTTCCAGTAAGAACAGTATGCTGCTATGCTAACAACAAGCCATGGATTACAAGTGACATCAAGGGCCTTTTGAACCAGAAGAAAAGGGCTTTTAAAGGTGGTGATAAGCATGAGCTGAAGTGCGTGCAGAAGGAACTCGAGTACAGCTCAGGGGCGAAAGAGCAGTACAGGAGAAAGCTGGAGCAGAAGTTGCAGAACAACAGTATGAAGGAAGTATGGGATGGGATGAAGATTATCACTGGCTGCAGCTCAAAGCGGGGTGCCGCCATCGAGGCAGACGTGGAGAAAGCAAACCAAATGAACAACTTCTTTAATAGGTTTGATCACCCTAACCCACTCTCACCTCGGAGTACTGCATCCTCCAACCATCCTTCTGCTGATACCAGCATAGGTGAGACATCCCCACCCACAATTACAGCAGCCCAGGTGAGCAGAGAGCTGAAAAGACTTCATGCCAGCAAAGCAGCGGGTCCAGATGGTGTATCGCCACGATTGCTGAAGGCCTGTGCGTTGGAACTGGGGAGTCCTCTACAGCGCATCTTCAACCTGAGCCTGGAACAGGGGAGAGTCCCGAGGCTTTGGAAAACATCTTGTATCACTCCTGTCCCAAAGGTATCACATCCTAGTGAGCTGAATGACTTCCGGCCTGTTGCTCTGACGTCACATCTGATGAAGACCATGGAGCGGCTGCTGCTTCACCACCTGAGGCCACAGGTCCGTCACGCCCTCGACCCTCTGCAGTTCGCATACCAGGAGAAGGTGGGAGCGGAGGATGCCATCATCTATATGCTTCATCGATCCCTCTCCCACCTGGACAGAGGCAGTGGTGCTGTAAGAATTATGTTTTGGACTTCTCTAGTGCCTTCAACACCATCCAACCTCTGCTCCTTAGGGATAAGCTGACTGAGATGGGAGTAGATTCACACCTTGTGGCATGGATTGTGGACTATCTTACAGACAGACCTCAATATGTGCGTCTTGGGAACTGCAGGTCTGACTTTGTGTTTAGCAATACAGGGGCGCCGCAGGGGACTGTACTTTCTCCGGTTCTGTTCAATCTATATACATCAGACTTCCAATATGACTCGGAGTCCTGGCCACGTGCAAATGTTCGCTGATGACACTGCTATTGTGGGCTGCATCAGGAGTGGGCAGGAGGAGGAGTATAGGAAACTAATCAAGGACTTTGTTAAATGGTGCGACTCAAACCACTTACACCTTAACACCAGCAAGACCAAGGAGCTGGTGGTGGATTTTAGGAGGCCCAGGCCCCTCATGGACCCTGTGATCATCAGAGGTGACTGTGTGCAGAGGGTGCAGACCTATAAATATCTGGGAGTGCAGCTGGATGACAAATTGGACTGGACTGCCAATACTGATGCTCTATGTAAGAAAGCTCAGAGCAGACTATACTTTCTGAGAAGGTTGGCATCCTTCAACATCTGCAGTAAGATGCTGCAGATGTTCTACCAGACGGTTGTGGCGAGTGCCCTCTTCTACGCGGTGGTGTGCTGGGGTGGCAGCATAAAGATGAAAGACGCCTCACGCCTGGACAAACTTGTTAACAAGGCAGGCTCCATTGTAGGATTAAAGTTGGACAGTTTAACATCTGTGGCAGAGCGACGGGCACTAAGCAAACTCCTGTCAATCATGAAGAATCCACTGCATCCACTTAACAGGATCATCTCCAGGCAGAGGAGTAGCTTCAGTGACAGACTTTTGTCACTGTCCTGTTCCACTGACAGACTGAGGAGATCGTTCCTCCCCCACACTATGCGACTCTTCAATTCCACCCGGGGGAGTAAATGCTAACATTAATTTTATTTTAATTCTTTTCATTTTTATTACTATTTAATTTAATATTGTTTCTTTGTATCAGTATACTGCTGCTGGATTATGTGAATTTCCCCTTGGGATTAATAAAGTATCTATCTATCTATCTATCTATCTATCTATCTATCTATCTATCTATCTATCTATCTATCACTTCTTGGTGTGATGAAAACACTGCCCATAAGGGCTCAGGAGTCCCAGCTATAGCACCCCCTGGCTGCACCACACTCCAGTTCCCATTGAGCCCTGCTGGAAACCGAGGCAACGCTCCAACCGAGGGGGGTTGCCATCTGGCGTCCAGGGGGAGGTATTATAAAGTCTATGGCTGCTCCCTCTGAACATATATCAAAGGGGCGTCCTGGCCAGGGTCCGCCAGATTGCCCCTCTCTCAGCTGAGTCCCAAGAGACTCAGCAGCACGTCTGGCGATGGCTGGTCTTCTCCAGGATGGGGAGTCAGCATCTTCCAGTCCACGGCCCTGCCCTGTGGAGATAAAAGCAACATCTGGGGGTGTTTCCCCGACGTCCATGCACTCCAGACATGTATGAAGAAGTCGGGAGTGGCACAGAAGTATGTAAGAGTTGTACAGCATATGTACGAGGGAAGTGTAACAGTGGTAAGGTCTGCAGTAGGAGTGACAGATGCGTTCAAGGTGGAGGTG
Source organism: Polypterus senegalus (assembly GCF_016835505.1). Taxonomy (NCBI): domain Eukaryota; kingdom Metazoa; phylum Chordata; class Cladistia; order Polypteriformes; family Polypteridae; genus Polypterus; species Polypterus senegalus. The sequence continues at coordinate 101,797,274 of NC_053166.1, forward strand.
GGATTACAACAGGGATCAGCTCTGAGCCCTTTCTTATTTGCAATGGTGATGGACAGGTTGACAGATGAGATTAAACAGGAGTCCCCATGGACTATGATGTTTGCTGATGACATTGTGATCTGTATTGATAGTAGGGAGCAGATTGAGGTGACCCTGGAGAGGTGGAGCTATGCTCTACAGAGGAAAGGAATGAAGGTCAGTAGGAACAAGACAGAATACATGTGTGTAAATAAGAGGGAGTTTAGTGGAATGGTGAGGATGCAAGGAGTAGAGTTGGCGAAGGTGGATCAGTTTAAATACTTGGGATCCACAGTACAGAGTAATGGGGATTGTGGAAGAGAGGTGAAAAAGAGAGTGCAGGCAGGGTGGAATGGGTGGAGAAGAGTGTAAGGAGTAATTTGTGACAGACGGTTATCAGCAAGAGTAAAAGGGAAGGTCAACAGGACGGTAGTGAGACTAGCTATGTTATATGGGTTGGAGACGGTGGCATTGACCGGAAAGCAGGAGGCAGAGCTGGATGTAGCTTAAAGATGCTAAGATTTGCACTGGGTGTGACGAGGATGGATAGGATTAGACATGAGTACATTAGAGGGTTAGCTCATGTTGGATGGTTGGGAGACAAAGTCAGGGAGGCAAGATTGTGTTAGTTTGGAAATGTGCAATTGGAGTAATGCTGAGTATATTGGGGGAAGAATGCTAAGGATAGAGCTGCCAGGGAAGAGGAAAAGAGGAAGGCCTAAGGGAAGGATTGTGGAGGTGTTAAGAGAGGACATGCAGGGGATGGGTAACAGAACAAGATGCAGAGGATAGAAATATATGGAAGATGATGATCAGCTGTGGCAACCTCTAATGGGAACAGCTGAAAGAAGAAGAAGCACCTTTGCTGCTGGAGTCATTCAACTTCATGGATTACAAAGAACAGCTGGAAGTTTTTTCCTCCACATATGGGGTGAGATGGATCTGACTTCATACTGCAGTGGCAGTTGTTTACAGATCACTGAAAGCCCAGACAGATGTATTAGTAGGAATGGCTGCCACCAACACTCAGTACTCTGATAAACCCCAGACTTCTTTTACGGCTGTCAGACACCTTAAGTTTATGACGCTTTATTATCTCCCAAAATAAAAACCACAGGTAAACTGGTATTTCCTACATAAAGCAGCTATTTTGGAGAATCACACAAGATAACACACCCCACCAAAGTTACAAAACATAGGAATATTCTTCAGATAGTTTGCATAACTTCAAATATAAGAGAAATGAAGTGAGGGGTTAAATAAATTTGATTTCATTTTAAATGTCAAAATGACAACTTTAACAGATATTATATACAGTGTGACCCGAAAGACACCTGTTTCCACTGTTCCAGTGCTACTGTTTTGGATTACAGTTCTCCAGTTCGAATAAGAAAAAATAATTTCAGTGGTTACTGCTTCCTTACAAACTGTTCTTTCTTATATTCTGTAAGTGCCTTGAGCATGAGAAAGGCACTATATAAATAAAATGTATTATTATTAATGGACTTGATTTGTTCCCACTTAAGTATAAACCACTGGCTGCTAAAAGCACCATCATGAGTAGGTTGAAAAATATTGTAGTGACTTGGATTAAATGTATTGGGAGATGTCATAATGTGTTGCAGGTGACCATAAATTAATTAGTGATGCTTTTCTTGTATCCGGCTTCAATAGAGTAGCATCTAAATACAGTTTTCTTTAGTTATATAAATAACAGGTGCATTATGGAGCAATAAGGAACAAAAGCAATGTAAAAAAGCAGGCAAATGGCTCTAAAAAGCAGTCTGAACTCAGGGTCAGAGCTCCATCAGGCGGGTGGCTCATCCTCTTGAGATGCATTTTTCCAGGAGCACTCTGCTTTTATAGGTAATGGATCGGAAGGGCTAGAGTCACTTGCTGTTAATGGGCATCTTCTTGGAGCTGTTGTTGGAATAAGAGACATAAGAGTTGGCGATCGTGTCCCCAGAAATCCTGGGGATAGCATTGCTTGCCTCTGATGAGCCTGAAAAGAGACCCTCCAAAGAACATGTGTGAGAACATATAAAATGTCTGCACAAACAGTGTTAATCAAATATTATGGCCTATAAAGAAGGGCTGTGCAATGTATTAAAATTTCACAATGTCATTTCAAAACATTGCATATAATACCATACCATAAAACCTGTGAGAGATTGGGTGTGCACTGGCAAGATGCTTGTGGATTATGAATAAGTAGTTGCTCTACCAATGTATAACAGAAATCATCTACACTGGAGTAGTTGTGGGTGTTTAATTTATAGAATGCGTTCTAGAAAAACAAATTTATACTTTTTTTTCTGTTTAATTGTGAAGTTTGGCAAAGACCACCTTGACATTTCATAACACTACTGGAAAAATATTTTGTGAACTGATTAAACTAAGGTTATATCTTTCAAGAAGAAGATGCAGCAGTACCAATGGCGTAAAAAAGGGCAATATCACCTGAATGATGAAATACAGTGAAGGGGGCATAATGATTTCAGGTTGCTCTTCTGCCTGGACAGCTTGCAATCATCGGGGGAAAACAAATTCACATGTTTGTAATATCTCTACAATGCTTTTTTCAACTGATGTTAATTTGGATCATGTTAATGTGGCTCTTTCTGCTCTGTACATAACTAAACATAAAATAATCCACAAACCTGTACATTAATTAGAACTAATTTGCAAATAGTTATAAAAAAATTGATTTTTTTAATATTTATTGAATGCCTACTTGCATCCTTTGTGACTGCACACTATGTAAGGGTTTAGCCAAGTGGATACTAGACACTACTAGTTAACAGTGATGTATAAGTACAATAGTGTTAATTAGTTCACCCTCCCTATTTAATTTTACATTTTAGTTTTAATACAAAATTAAATAAGGTGCATACATGTATATTTAACATCTGAAGTTGAAAAAGAAAATGTGTAAATCAAAAACGTAAAAGCAAAATATTGTTTTTTTCCCAATACAATTGTTTTGCCAGCTGTCCTAACCTGAACATTTCTAACTTTACTTTTTTTCTTTTTGCATTTTGCTTTCCTCCACCACACAGTATGGACGTACACATGATGAATGGACGCATCTTGTCATCTGACTGCCTTCTTTGAATGCCCCCAGTTACCATTTGGACATTTCCTTCATCAGCTTAATGATTACTGCTTGTTTTTAGTTCTTGCTAGATTTTTTTAATAGTTTGTGTGCAAGTGTTTTCAAGAAGTTTGTGCAGATAGTGTTAATATGTAGACAATGATTTCTTTGTTCAACGTTCAGTTATATGATTTCCTAATATACATGTTCCGTATAAATACATATACATATGTATGTACTGTACATATTTTGTGACTGTTGCGAAAAAGTCAATTCATTTTGTTCTGTGTTTCCCATATCAACAGTCTAATAAGAATGGCTTGTTCTTAAAAAAAAAAACACAACTAAAGACATCCTGCAACATTGGCATAACTGTGCATTTAATGTTTGAACTAATGAATTCCCTGTTGCTGTGAACAAATAAGCAAGATTTTTTAACTATGAAGCACCTTTTTTAACTATGGTTATTTACACCAGTGATATGTATTTTTGCTGCTGTATTTAGATTTTGATGCCTTCTCTTTCATTTTTGTGTTTTTGCTGCAATGGATATAAACATAATGCATGGGTTACATGCATTGGTGGAGTGACTGTTACTATGCAAATCAACATAAGTATAAACTGCAATATAAAATCATTCACCCATCTTTTCAGTATAAATTTGATTTTTTCAGTGAAACAGTATTTTGATTTCTTTAAAAATAAGGTCAAGCATATTGTAGGTGAGGTTGAATAAAAAGTACTATGAGTCCATCTAGTCAGTCCTAGTTGTCTTTGTTACAAGGAAGAAAAAACAAACTTTAATCATTTGCCATTTTGAAAAAGTATCCTTTAAACAATGTTCTATTAATAAAAAAATATGCTTATTTTCTTCTGTCCAAGTAAATACATCCTACCTTGTTGACTGTTGGCATTTTCCTAAAATTACTGGATTGTATATTAAAGAAAATGACCAAATATTCAGTCTTTTATTTTCTTCTTTTCATTTTGTTCTTTGGATCCTGGGCATTTGTGATCTAATAAAGACAACTACTACTTGTTATGAATTTGAATGTGTGTAATTGATTCATTGTTTGAGTTGAAGAGTTATTTTTTTGAAATTTACAGCAGAACAAAGAAGTAAAAAAAAATTAGGTAATATACTGTATGCTAAAATATACCTCTAGTCATTGCATGATATAATTCCAAGCAAAAAATCTAATTATTGATGGTACTTCTAGATCACACAAACAGAATTACAAGATCAAGAGTAAATTAAAAGATCATATCTAGCTATGGATTTATCCAGCGTTGTATATTAATGTGTGAATATTTCTTTGGAACAGTTTTTTTTAACAGTTTAAAATGTGAATTGTGGCAGATAGCACTGATAAGAGAACCCATGGGATTGGATGTTGAAGTCCAGCAAGCTGGTGTACAGAGAGAAGAGTAGAGGACCCAGTACCGATCCTTACGGTACACCAGTGCATATCTGGTCTGCCTTTGACAACTCCCCTCACCAAGACACACACTGTAGTATCTGCCCGAGATGTAGGACTCAAACCATCTGAGAACAGTCCCAGTAATGGCAAGGTCAGACAGTGTTGCAAGAAGGATGCCGTGGTTGATCAAGTCACAGGCAGAAAAAAGATTTAGGAGAATCAGGACTGATGACATGTTGGTAGCTCTTACATGGCATAGTTGGTTGACCACAGTCAGTAGAGCCACCTTGGTCGAGTGGTTCCTCTTGATGTCAAGCAGCTCATTCTGTACAAAGAAGAAAGAGATCTGGTTAGAAACAGCACATTCAAGTGTTTTGGAAAGAAATGAAAGGAGAGAGACAGGTCTGTAGTTGTTAACTTGGGATGGATTGAGTGTTGGTTTTTTGAGAAGAGGGGTTAACAGAGCATGTTTGAAGATGTTAGGGAATATTCCTGAGCTGAGTGAGGTGTTAATCATATGTGTAATTGCAGCACTGACTGAGGAGGAGTTGGCCTGAAGGAGATATAATGGAATAGGATCGAGTGGACAGGTAATGGTGATTGGAGAGGAGGTTGGAAACATCAGTGGTAGACGGTGGAGAGAATGTGGAGAATTTTGGGTGTTGCTTGGAAGGAAGTATTAATGAGTGGCAGCAAGGGTGATTACTGACTGCTGATGGTAGCACCCTACCCTGGAAAAGGGTGCAAAGTCATCAGCAGACAAGGAGGTTGGGGAAGGAGGTTGGATGAGGGTTAAGAAAGGAAGTGAAAGCAGAAAACAGAGAACATGTGTTGATGGTGCTATTAATTCTAGTTTGGTAGAACATTGCCTTAGTATTGATGGTGTCAGAAAAAAATGGATAACTGATACTTAGCCATGTCTTTGCTCCATTTACTCCATTTCTTTTTGGCTGTCCTGAGCTGTGTCCGTTGATTGCGGAGTGCTTCAGAAAGGCAAGGACAGGAAGGTCTTTTGCATGCAGGCCTTGAAGAGAGAGGAGAAACATGTCAAGACAGGAAGACAGAGTGGAGCATAGGGTGTCTGTAGCATAAGGAAGGTGTGTAGTCCTATTGTAAATGCAATGCACATGTTTTACCGCTTGAGAGTTCTGAAGTACAAAGTCCTTATAAATACTCAAAAATGCACAAGGAGGTGGGTGGGGGCGGTTAAATAATGCAAAATACAGCTAGTAATAAGGGCAACACAGAATCTGTATAAAAAAAAACTATATAAAAAAAATACTGAGGCATAAAAAAAGCCCTTTGGAACCAAAATGCAAAATTAGTTGCCTAAGCAATAAGGCAATCCAATACCAAACAAAGTCACAACGCAAAATCCAAGTCAAAGTAAAAAAAAAAAAATCTAGAAAAAACACACAAGCAAAGAAAAATCACAGTTAACACTCACTACTCCCAAGAACATTTGAATGAGCCACAACTTAATCTGGGATACCCTCTACCTCCAACAATGATGGGAAGGTGGCCTTGCAACTTGGAGAACCACCCACAAAATACATAGAACATAACAAAAGATAAATAGATATACAGAAACTAAAGTAAGTAACATTATAAACATAAGGAAAATAATCACAAATTAACAAAAGGTATTAATCAAGAATTTGGACCCCAGCCAGTGGAGGAATCCTGCTGGAAACAACACATGTACAATTAGGAAAAATCAATTGGAATTTACAAATACATCACATTACTACATAGTCATCGTATTACTGTAACTTAACTTATTACTGTGGTTTAATTTGCATTAATTACTGCAACTAGGAGAAGATGGAGAATTTTCCCATTACAATTTCTACATTAGTGATTATACAGTGGAGCAGTTGACATTAGGCTGCACTCCCCAGCCAGCCTCTACCATTGTAAGATTTGGATTTATGACATGGTCCACAATTTGGGAGAATGTTTAATAGGGAACAGGTTTATGTCTTTACTTTTTTTCTACCTCTTTTTCTGTGTCTTCACCTTACCATACTGCCATGCGTTTATAATTCTTTTCCACTTTCACAAACAGGTTGTCACCTCTGGTCAATCCCTAGCTAAACAGGTTCCTCCATTTTTCACTGAATGTACTACAGTATTTCTAACTCAACAGTATCCTATCAGCATAAATGTACTTGCTAGTTCAAATGAGTTTCACTTATAGAATCATTTCATCCTATGTGTCTTTAGCTAACATGAATCTCCTTTTTGCAAGTGAATGTCAAGATTCACCTGACAAGTCAATTTATAAATGTGTTAGTCATTACAACAATATCATATGAATCCAGCTTTGTTTAAATACATGCCTGACAAATTCTGACAATTGTATAAACCTTTGTGCATGTTATGATTTGTACAGTGCATAGGAGTCTACATATATTTCAGAGTAAAACTATTTGCTGAGGATGAATATACTGTAATTCATTGTAAGAACCTAACTAACATACATGAGACAGTAATTGTCTTAATTCAATACATAACTGTACTTTGAAGAACCAAATTTCCAATCATTGAAAAAAGTGGAGTTTTAGTTATGGTGTTAAGATCCCTAATTGCCATTCAGGAATTGGCCCAAAGTAACTGAGAAAACTGTTACAGATGGGTCAAGGTAAAAATGGAAGATGGCAGAATTCACCATTTGAAAGAATAGGGCAGACAACTGTTTCCAAAAAGCAGAAAGTAATTTCTGGGACAACTCATCAGGACCTGAACACATCTTGAGTCCAAAGCTTTCTTTGGTTCTCTTAATATTACTAGCTTATCTAGGATGGAAACTTTTTCCTTAAGGACCCCCAAAAGTATTTGTCCTTCAGAAATGAGCGTACAGTCATATGAAAAAGTCTGGGAACCCCTCTTAATTCTTTGGATTTTTGTATATCATTGACTGAGCCTTAAAAGTAGCAACTTCCTTTTAATATATGACATGCCTTATGGAAACAGTAGTATTTCAGCAGTGACATTAAGTTTACTGGATTAACAGAAAATATGCAATAAGCATCATAACAAAATTAGACAGGTGCATAAATTTGGGCACCCCAACAGAGATTTTGCATCAATGTTTAGTTGAGCCTCCTTTTGCAAATATAACGGCCTCTAGACACCTCCTACAGAGCCTTTGATGAGTGTCTGGATTCTGGATGGAGGTATTTTTGACCATTCTTCCATACAAAATCTCTCCAGTTCAGTTAAATTTGAAGGCTGCCGAGCACGGACAGCCTGCTTCAAATCATCCCATAGATTTTCGATGATATTCAAGTCAGGGGACTGTGACGGCCATTCCAGAACATTGTTCTTCTCCCTCTGCATAAATGCACTTTGTAGATTTAGAACTGTTTTTTGGGTCATTGTCTTGTTGGAATATCCAACCCCTGCGTAACTTCAACTTTGTGACTGATGCTTGAACATTATCCTGAAGAATTTGTTGATACTGGGTTGAATTCATCTGACCCTCGACTTTAACAAGGGCCCCAATCCCTGAACTAGCCCCACAGCATGATGGAACATCCACTAAATTTGACAGTAGGTAGCAGGTGTTTTTCTTGGAATGCGGCGTTCTTCTTCCGCCATGCAAAGCACTTTTTGTTATGACCAAGTAACTCAATTTTTGTCTCATCAGTCAAAGCACTTTGTTTCAAAATGAGTCTGGCTTGTCTAAATGAGCATTTGCATACAACAAGCGACTCTGTGGCGTGAGTGCAGAAAGGGCTTCTTTCTCATCACCCTGCCATACAGATGTTCTTTGTGAAAATTGCGCTGAATTGTAGAACGATGTAAAGATACACCATCTGCAGCAAGATGTTCTTGCAGGTCTTTGGAGGTGATCTGTGGGTTGTCTGTAGCCATTCTCATAATCCTGCGCATATGCCGCTCCTGTATTTTTCTTGGGTTTAACAGCAAATGGGCCTGTGGCCTTCCATTTCCTGATTACATTCCTTACAGTTGAAACTGACAGTTTAAACCTCTGAGATAGCTTTTTGTAGCCTTCCCCTAAACCATGATAGTGAACAATCTTTGTTTTCAGATCTTTTGAGAGTTGCTTTGAGGATCCCATGCTGTCACTCTTCAGAGGAGAGTCAAAGGGAAGCACAACTTGCAATTGACCACCTTAAATACCTTTTCTCATGATTGGATACACCTGTCTATGAAGTTCAAGGCTTAATGAGCTAATCCAACCAATTTGGTGTTGCAAGTAATCAGTATTGAGCAGTTCCATGCATTTAAATCAGCAAAATTACAAGGGTGCCCAAATTTTTGCACAGCCAGTTTTTCTCATCTGATTTAATTTCATACAACTAAATACTGATTCACTAAAAATCTTTGTTCAAAAAACACCCCAGTACTCAGATGTTCCTAGGAAATGAAAGACATACCACTGTTATCTTTTTTGTTGAAAGTAAAGCGGAGCTGGACGGTGACTCTGATAATTCTGAGGTGGTAGGCAGGGTTGAGGAGCCCCAATGGGCCACCTCAAAACCAGTTCCCAAAAAGAGAGTGGTAGTGATAGTTGGGGACTCAATCATTAGGGGGATTGAAGTGCAGGTGTGCTCCAGATAGAGAGAGTCTCGCACGGTGTGTTGCCTTCCGGGAGCACAGGTGGGAGACCTCCCTGGAAGGGTGGATAGACTCTTGGCCAGAGCGGGGGTGGATCCAGTTGTCATTGTCCACGTTGGAACAAATGACATACATAAGGGTAGTCTGTCAGTTCTGCATTCCAAATTCAAAGAGTTAGGTACCAAGCTGAGGAGCAGAACTGGCAATGTAGTCTTCTCCGAAGTTCTGCCTGTGCCATGCGCCAGTCCAGGTAAGATTGAGGAGATTAGAAAGCTTAACGCATGGCTCAAATCTTGGTGCAGGGTAGAATGGTATAGGTTTATGGGGCATTGGGACTCCTTTTGGAACAGATGGGACCTGTTCCGCCGTGACGGGTTACATCTGAACCGGAGGGGCACCAATGTATTGGGGAGGCGTATGTGTAGGCTAGTCGAGGATTGTTTAAACTAGGGAATGGGGGGGGCAGGGAGTTTGGGACAGGCCAGATTTAGATCTATACATGGAAGAACAAACAATGGTGTAGAAATAAAAATGCATAGTAATGTAAATTCTAAGCAAACACGTAAAGTAGAAGGATTAACACATTAAAAATAGCTTGCCTTAATGCTAGAAGTATCAAAAATAAGGTAAGTGAGTTGGAGTTGTATGTAGCAGAGCATAATTATGATATTATAGCAATAACGGAAACCTGGCTAAATAACAAAGATGGGGATGAGTGTAACATAGAGGGATACACATTTTTAGGAAGGATAGACAGAACAGAAAAGGAGGTGGGGTTGCTGTTTATGCCAAACAGGAATTAAATGTAAGTCATCTTCAGTTGGATGATGAGCCCCATCTTAGTGAGGACATGTGGCTTCGCCTGGAAAATATTAGGGAAAAGGTCTCATTTTAGGAGTGTGTTATAGACCACCCAATTCAGACAGTAATTTCAACACACATCTTTTAGTAATATCAAAAGGCAAGTTTACAGGGGATATTATAGTCATGGGGACTTTAATTATCCAAATATTAACTGGGATAACCTTACAGATGGAGGAGCACAAGAGCAGGAGTTTTAGAAGTAATCAGCGACTGTTTTTAACACAGCATGTTAAAGCACCAACAAGGGGTGAAGCCTGTCTGGATTTAGTATTCTGTAATAATCAGGATAGAATTGAGGGTGTAGAGGTGATTGAACCACTAGGGTCAAGTGACCATAATGTAATACAATTCTCAGTATTTTGTAAGAGTACAGATGCAAAGACTAAAATTGTTAAGTTGAACTTTAGTAGGGCTAATTTTGAGCAGATGCGACAAAGTCTAAGTAGGATAGACTGGGATAAGCTTTTAAATGTGGAGACAGTCGAGGAGCAGTGGAACAGGTTTAAAAACATGTAATGCAGGACAGATACATACCTAAATTTGGAAGTAATAGGAAACTAAAAAACTCCACGATGGATTAATAAAGATTTAAAAAGAAGTTGCAAAGGAAAAACTGCTGTATAAGGCATATAAGACTAATGACTGCAAAGAGAACCATAGCGTATGAGAACATGAGGGCAACCATTAAGAAGGATATCAGAGAGGCTAAAAGACAGTTGGAGAGGAATATAGCAGATAAGGTGAAAGAAGACCCCAAGAGATTCTTTCAGTATTTTAGTAGTAAAAGAACAGTTAAGGAGGAGGTCAAGTTCATCAGGAATAGTAAAGGGAATTAAAAGATACAGACAATGAAATAGCAGATGCCCTAAACTTACATTTTTCTGAGGTGTTTACAAGTGAGCAAGTGGATAACCTGCCAGAGGTAAACACAACTACTAAGGAGGTACTGAGGGATTTGGAAATTGTAGAGGGAGAAGTGCTGCTCAGATTAAATAAGATGAAATCAAACAAATCACCAGGCCCAGATAATATTTATCCTCGTGTTCTTAAGGAGGCTAGTGAGTACATATATAAACCCTTGACACATATTTTTAGGAAGTCACTGTGCACTGGAGAGATTCCAAAGGACTGGAAAATGGCAAATATCATCCCATTATATAAAAAGGGTGACAGGGCAGATCCAAGCAACTATAGGCCAGTAAGCTTAACAAGCATCACAGGAAAATTAATGGAAGGAATTATTAAGGATAAGATTGAGCAACACATGGCAAGGACAGGAGTTATTCTGAACAGTCAGCATGGGTTCAGAAGAGGGAGGTCGTGTTTTACTAACATGTTGGAATTCTATGAGGAGGCAACAAAAGGATACGATCAAAGTGGAGCTTATGATATTATTTATCTGGACTTTCAGAAAGCATTTGATAAGGTGCCACATGAGAGGTTGGGCATCAAGTTAAAAGAAGTGGGAGTTCAGGGTGATGTTTTTAGATGGGTGCAGAATTGGCTCAGACACAGGAAGCAGAGGGTGATGGTGCAGGAACCTCATCAGAACTGGCGATGTTAAGAGTGGTGTTCCACAGGGGTCAGTGCTAGGGCGCTGCTATTTTTAATATATATAAATGATTTAGATAGGAATATAAGTAACAAGCTGGTTAAGTTTGCAGATGATACCAAGATAGGTGGATTAGCAGATAATTTGGAATCCGTTATATCATTACAGAAGGACTTGGATAGCATACAGGCTTGGGCAGATTTGTGGCAGATGAAATTTAATGTCAGTAAATGTAAAGTATTACACATAGGAAGTAAAAATATTAGGTTTGAATACACAAAGGGGTCGAAAATCGAGAGTACACCTTATGAGAAGGATTTAGAAGTCATAGTGGACTCTAAGCTATCAACTTCCCAACAGTGTTCAGAAGGCATTAAGAAGGCTAACAGAATGTTAGGTTATATAGCACGATGTGTGGAGTACAAGTTCAAGGAGGTTATGCTCAACCTTTATAATGCACTGGTGAGGCCTCATTTTGAGTACTGTGTGCAGTTTTGGTCTCCAGGCTACAAAAAGAACATAAGGACATAGAAAAGGTCCAGAGAAGAGCGACTAGGCTGATTCCAGGGCTACAGGGGTTGAATTATGAGGAAAGATTAAAAGAGCTGAGCCTTTACAGTTTAAGCAAAAGAAGATTAAGAGGTGACATGATTGAAGTGTTTAAAATTATGAAGGGAATTAGTACAGTGGATCGAGACTTGTATTTTAAAATGAGCTCATCAAGAACACGGGGACACAGTTGGAAACTTGTTAAGGGTAAATTTTGCACAAACATTAGGAAGTTTTTCTTTACACAAAGAACGATAGACACTTGGAATAAGCTACCAAGTAGTGTGGTAGACAGTAAGACGTTAGGGACTTTCAAAACTCGACTTGATGTTTTCTTGGAGGAAACAAGTGGATAGGACTGGCGAGCTTTGTTGGGCTGAATGGCCTGTTCTCGTCTAGAGTGTTCTAATGTTCTAATGTTCTAAATTATTATGCAGGCTGAGAGGGGGGGTTCAGGTCCCAAACTTTTTCATATGACTGTATAACTGAGGGTGAGGATCTAATGTATACAAACTGGAATAAAACTAGGAGAAAATGTTTATTTCACAATGTTTATAAGGAGTCCCTTCTTGGTTTTGATAGGTAAAATTGAATAGAAAGTGTGACATTTCTTCAGTCTATGCACAAAAAATTTACTTTAGAACAGAAAATATAAAAGAGAGTCTGGTGTGAACATAAACTCTACATGGTGCAACAACAAAGACTTTAATTTTACTCTAGTATAAGCAATAAGAGTTTCAAGAGTTACAAAAAATAAATTGTTGTTGAAGGTACACACTATTCTCGACAAGTTACATCAACTAGCTGACCAGGTATGGCAACTACTGTACTAATAGAGGTGGCTTAAATACTGTGGAGATAGAGGTGAGCAGCTGAAGAATTTACCTGAGCTGAGAAAACACCTGTACAGGTATTTGCACTATGTCAACGTAAAGAAGACATAGAGGTATATTTACTGGTGTTTGCATACTTAACCTACAGTCTATGATATTTTGATTTAGACATGTAGCATTTTGGAAATTATGAACTGCTAAAGACTGAAATCCTGGTTTGTCGTGAAGGTCACTCCCAGCCAACATACTGGCATAATGACAAAATAAAAGTACAATTTATCTCAACTAGTCAGGGAGCAACTTTTGACATTTGGGACAAATACTCAAAGTGGCTGCACCCAAGTGAAAAAAAATCAGTAAAAGAGTTATGGAAGTCATTGCATCAGATGCTTTTCTTCACACTTTTTCAATACAGTGCCATCCATACCTAGGAGACAATGGAAACTTTTTCACAGACACTTGGGCTGGACAAACCTCCTCAGAGCGCAGACATAAAAAGTAAACAGGCCCTCCCAAAAGCACATCACAAAATCAGGACACAAAACCCTGGGAGAAAAAGTATCCTTCCCTCTATAAATGTCTCCTGGGAAGATTCAGGTGCCAGAGAACATTTGTTTATAGTGAAGATTTGTATATATTGTCACGCACGAGCGCTTGGGGGGGCATGTTAAAGACCCGATTTGTACCACAGCAGCAGCATACTAAACTCTCTCTCTTTGTTTTCTCAGAAAGACCGAGAAGGCCGCCATACCTTCACCCGGACGTTTCACAGAGCTGCACCAGTTCCGGGTTCCCTCTACTTCCCCAAGATAACGTCAGACTCCCATCCACCACCACGATTTACCCAGCATTACACATTTTAATTTCCGGTCCATCCCTATAAACTATCCGTCTGCCTACCCTTCAATGTCTTATGTTTTTGAAACTATTGACCTTATTTTGTGTTGGCATTCAGTATACGGGGCTCAAAACCCCAAATCTTTCTGAGAGTGTTGTCTTTTCTTCACAATATATTGTTATGTTTGAATTTACTGGTTTTAGATAATTCTTGCTTTGTTCTTGGTTTATTCTTCTCGATTGTGGTTTGGACTGTGGATTTTCTTTTAGGCAAGTCAGTTTTGCCTTTTTGTTGCTCTGTTTAGTATTTTGGGCTTATCTGATGTTTTTTGAAAAAAAATCCATATTCATGAAGATTCTTTGTTTTGAGTTTTTTACACAAGCTAATGGTTTAAGGTCATCCCTCCTCTTAATGGATATTTCAGTTTATTTTTAAGGGATAATCCCCTTTTTGGGCCTGTGAAGCCTTGAGACAGGCCAGCATGTTATATTTTAGCCAGGGTCCTCATTTGAGTGACTTTTCAAAAAACATTTTTTTAACATCTTTAATTCTCATGTTTATATTACTTATGATTTGAACAACAACAACAACATGTATTTATATAGCACATTTTCATACAAACAGTAGCTCGAGGTGCTTAATTTTTGAGTTATTTTTAATTGTCCTTGACTTTTACTGAAGGTAGAAAACTTATCTTGGTATCATTTGGAGGTTTAATGCTGAAGGGGAACTAATTATGTGGTCAAAATTTTAACTAGCACTTCCCTTTTTTAAATTATTTTTTCTGTCTTTTCCAATGCCATTTTGGGTTCACTATTTTGTGGTTTTCGTGTTAGCTGTTTCCATGTGGATTTTCTCAATATGCATTGGGGCTGTGCTAATTGTAATGTCAATGCTGCACTGGTATAAAGATTCCACAAAAACAGACACTTGTATCAAAGATTCAACTAAACCAACTTATTTTCTATGATTTTCTGGTCACTTTTAATAGTAAACAAGATTTTGACTCTGGTTTTTCTTTACAATTTTGATTTTACAATTTCCTTTTTGACTTCTGATTATGACCTTTGCTCTGACTTTATTCCTTCTCCTAATTCTCACTCAATAGTTTATGGTCTTACTTCCATTAATTTTACTTCTTTTATTATTTGTAATATTGTGTGCTTCTTATTTATTTTTGTAGTTTTTTATTAATATGTGTCTGTGCCTGTTCTGTCATGTTGCTTGATCCGATAAGGGATGTGACCACCTGCTTATCACCAAGAGCTGCTCTCAGCCCTATAAAATCTGGGAAAATGAGTAGCTCCTTGTATTTCATTGAATTAACTGATATTGGTGAGCTCTGTGGTGTTTATTTATTCTTTTTACTTATTATTTTTTGTGGAGGTTTGACCCTGATATTCTGTCTTTTGACAATTCTTGGGATTTATGTCTTGTGAGTGGTTTGCCTCTGAATTTTCTTGTTTCATTCAACTCCTTTTGCCTTCAAGGCTTATTTCTATGCCACAGACCTTTCTTGAATAAATAAATCTTTTAATTTATAAAGACTATGTTTGCCCTTTTTGTGACTAGTAGGTTTTGATGGTTTTCCCACCACTAGTGGGCATTTTAAGTCATATTTGGGACTATTGTGCTTAGGAACTTTCTAGTTTACAATACAGAGAATCTGGGATAAAGCCCAGTGGAGAGTGGCCTTTTCCAGGCAGTCAAAGGAGGGCTTTCCAGGCCAGTAAAACCTTTTGGAGTCCTCAAAATCCTTTCATCATGTTGAAGAATCTATGTCATAACAACAGTTTGTAGGTGGCGATAAAGGGGAACATGCTTAGGGAAGTAATATTGTCATCTTTGTAGCCCAATACTTTACTCCACAGTAACATCACTTCCTTGGGCATGGTCAGAAACTATTACACTTGCATTAACTTATTTGGCTGAGGCCTTTTTCCAAGGCGACTTATAACATTTATGGTACAATTGGTTACATTTCTTTTGGTTTTCCAGTTGGAGCACAGGTAGGGAAACTAGTAGGATATGAACCCAAAACCATCAGATTAAAGAAGATCCAGAGTGCCACTGAAGCTGAGAAGCTTGCATCTTTCAACACATCAACTCTCTCAGCCTCCCTACAACAGACAGAATACTGAAAAGATATCAAATGTCTATTAAACAACTGTACATTGAGTTTAAGGTTCCTTTTGAAAGGAACAGTGACAGACTGAAGGATCTATGGTTCCAGTATGTGTAGGTACATACTATAAAGAATTAGTATGATCTACATAGAACATTACAATATGTAGTTTTTTTCAGTATCACATGTACTGTATATACTTACATGTACACTAGCTGCAGAAGATTATATTCAAGTCAAGTCAAATTGGGAAGCATGCACTGGTGCAGTGCATTGCAGCACCCACTACACAATGAAACAACTCGGGATCCTGGTTGGTAACCCTCCAGGCATACACACGGTCCAGTCCCACCCTCTGGAAATGACCCTCTATCTGCTGCAGCCAGGTGTTACGTGGGCAACCCCTTGGCCTGGTCCAGCCACTTGGGTTCCCAACAATGAAGATCTTATAAGCTGGATCAACCTCGGGGACACTTGCCACATGACTGTAGTGCCGTAACTGACGCTCCCTCACAATGTGCCTCATTTGGGACTCCATGAATGACCGCTCATTTGACACAAAGTCAAACCAACGGTACCCAAGGATTTTCTGTAGAGTACCAAAGGAGTCCAGTCTTCGTCTCAGGTCACTGGATAGTGTCCATGTCTCACAACCATATAGCAAGACAGGAAGCACCAGGACTCTAAAGACTTGGACCCTCACCCTTTTGCATAGATATCGTGACCACCACACACGCCTTTCCAATGACCTCATGAACCCCCATGCTCTCCCAATCCATCTACTGATTTCATGGGAAGAGTCACCAGAGGCATGAATGTCACTGCCAAGGTAAGTAAACCTCTCGACCCAGAAAGCGAACCAGTGTCTCCTAACTGTGAGGCAGCAGCGCTACTCACTGTGCCACCGTGCCGCCCCATTCATAAATCTGAATGAGGAATTCTTTTTAGCATGGAGGTGAAAAGTATAAAATCAACAGCCTCACAACCAAGTCTGTTTGCTTGTTGCAATGGATGCTGCCCGTGACATCACACCAGATGCATGTACAAAATGGTTAAGGCATGAAAGACAATTTTTCCCACAATGTCTCATAAGACAGAATGTTCACTGTGTGGTCAATGAAAATCTGTGGGCACACAGATGGACAAGATGTCAAATGATGTGGAATGTGTCCACATTACAGCTCTCTAGTTTTGTTCTGTGCTTCTACTGTATACAGTATAGTACAACGTCTTTGTCTCATATGTTTGCCAATTTGAGAAATAATACATTTGCTTCATTTTTTTTATAAACTTCTTTTAAACTTGCCTTTAATGAAGTCATTGAAATTCAGGTTGTACTTGCTCAAGTATTATTTTGTTAAAAGATCCATAGTAAACATCCACCTGCGTCCTTGACCCGATACCAACAAGGTTTTTCAAAGAAGTATCAGGCGTGCTAATTGATAATGTTCTGGACATAGTAAATTCGTCACTAGATACGGGGGTCTTCCCAGACTGTCTTAAGACTGCTGTAGTTAAACCCCTACTTAAGAAACATAATCTCGACCCCTCAGCTCTTGAAAATTTTAGACCCATCTCTAACCTGCCTTTCTTAAGTAAAGTTCTGGAGAAGGCAGTCATTATGCAGTTAAATGACCACCTAAATAAACATGCTATTCTTGATAAATTTCAGTCGGGTTTTAGAACAAATCACAGCAGAGAAACTGCACTCGTTAAAGTAGTAAATGACTTGCGGGTAAATGCAGACAGAGGCCATTTATCTGTTCTCATCCTCTTAGATCTGAGTGCTGCATTTGACACCATTGATCACAACATTCTTAGAAATCGCCTTAGTCAATGGGTGGGCCTCTCTGGCACAGTCTTAAATTGGTTTGAATCCTACCTGACAGGGAGAAAATTTTTTGTTAGTTGTGGGAATTACAACTCGAAGACACATGATATCCGATATGGTGTTCCACAAGGCTCTATCCTGGGTCCGCTGTTATTCTCAATCTATATGCTTCCATTAGATCAGATTATCTCAGGGCACAACGTGAGCTACCACAGCTATACTGATGACACACAGCTGTACTTATCAATAGCTCCTGATGACCCTGATTCTATTGATTCACTAACAGAATGTCTGACTTGTATCTCAGAATGGATGAATAGTAATTTTCTCAAGTTAAATAAAGAGAAAACTGAAATCTTAGTGATCAGCAATAATAGATACAATGAGGCTATTAGAAATAAACTGGATACATTAGGATTAAAAGTCAAGACGGAGGTAAAAGCTTAGGGTGATTGTTGACTGTAATCTGAATTTTAAATCACATATTAATCAGATCATTAGGACAGCATTTTTTCACTTAAGAAACATAAGTAAAGTTAGACTGCTCATATCACTGAAAGATGCTGAAAAATTAGTTCATGCGTTTGTTTTCAGTCGACTAGATTACTGTAACGCACTCCTCTCTGGACTACCCAAAAAAGATATAAATCGTTTGCAACTAGTGCAGAATGCAGCTGCTAGAATCCTAACTAGGAAAAGAAAATCCGAACACATTTCTCCAGTTTTAATGTCACTACACTGGTTACCTGTGTCATTCAGAATTGACTTTAAAATTCTGCTTATGGTTTATAAAGCCTTAAATAATCTCGCCCCATCTTATATATCGGAATGTCTGACACCTTATATTCCAAATCCTAACCTCAGATCCTCAAATGAGTGTCTCCTTAGAATTCCATGAACAAAACTTAAAAGAAGTGGTGAGGCGGCCTTCTGCTGCTATGCACCTAAAATCTGGAATAGCCTGCGAATAGGAATTCGCCAGGCTGATACAGTAGAGCACTTTAAAACCCTGCTGAAAACACATTACTTTAACATGGCATTTTTATAACTTCATTTTAATCTTAATTTAACTTAATCCTGATACTCTATATGTTCAATTTCCTCAAAATAACTATTCATGGTGGCTCTAAAATCGCTACTGACCCCTACTCTCTTTGTGTTTCTTTTTCCGGTTTCTTTGTGGTGGTGGCCTGTGTGGACGAACTCTCAGACCCGACAGCAGGTGCGGTTATAAAACAGCTTTATTTTCAGAGTCACGGTGAGAAGAGTTTCAGAAAAGCAGACAATCAAATATACATGACAGCGTCAGGGCTCTTCTGAACCCCGTCTGTTGGGTGGGGTCCAGTTTTATACCCCTAGAATGTGTAATTTAATATCATTATAAAATGTAACAGTCAACACATTTATTATACACAAACCTTTAGCCCCTTCAACGCCCCTTGTGCAACTTGATTTCTTGGCTCCTTTTGTTATGGCGTTCAGATGTACGCTAAGGGAAAACGTGATAAGGCAGACTCATGTGTGGAATGCTCAGAACTTGAGTTCTTTGCACAAACATTTTTCTGTTTGCTAAAACAAAGCATGCTATTACATGGTTTTGTAAAGCTTACTTCTCAGACATGAATTAGTACAAGGGAACGAAGAGAACATTTGTCTTCCACACCTGCGCCACCACCACCTACTCAAAGCTTCATGATGCTCCAACAATGATGGACGGATTAAAAGGCAGAAGTCTACGTGACCATCATCATCATCAAGCCCTTCCGTGAGAATCCTAAATCCAAAGAGGACTGTTTCATTTATGTTAGGTAGAATGCCCAGAGGGGACTGGGCGGTCTCATGGTCTGGAATCCCTACAGATTTTATTTTTTCTCCAGCCGTCTGGAGTTTTTGTTTTTCTGTCCCCCCTGGCCATTGAACCTTACTCTTATTCGATGTTAATTAATGTTGATTTATTTTGTTTTATAATTGTGTCTTTCATTTTTCTATTCTTTAATATGTAAAGCACTTTGAGCTACTGTTTGTATGAAAATGTGCTATATAAATAAATGTTGTTGTTGTTGTTGTTATTTTTCTTTTAGACTTATTGATGCATTTTATAGCACTAAATTAATTACGATCATTTTCTCAGTTTTGTGTTTCCTATGCATAGTACTGTGTTGAAGGCATATTACAATAAATATTGCATTATTTACATGTAAGTGATTCTCCCCTGAGTCTTGTACAACACAATCTTTTCTTCAGTTAACAGCACATTCGAACCTTGTAATGTTGAGAGTGGTGTTTAATACAAATGTTTTTGGTATTTGATTTGTTACACAATAGCAATCAGTTAGCAAAAGAGAAATCAGAGTCTGATAAGTGGACAATCGCTCAAAATACTTCCATGGCAGATTTTCTTACTGGCAATATAGCTTAACATTTTGTCTTGCTGGTCTCTATGCAGTAATGCTGTGTTTCTAAATTTTTGTGACATTGACTAATTTGCTGACACCAAACTTATGTTTTGAAATATGAATCAAGGGTTTTGGGAGAATTACTTAATTTTGCAGATGACCAACCTACAACATGAACTCCCACTTCTTGTAGTTTGATGCCCAACCTCTCATATGATTCCTTATCAAATGCTTTCTGAAAGTCAAGATCTATAACATTATGATGCACCACTCTGATTGTATCTTTTTGTTGTCTCTCAATGCCAGCCAACATAGGGCAGAAGGCAGAAAACAAACCCTGGGCAGGGTTGTTAAGGGCTTCTTAATTTCTTAGTGGCATTCTCATACAAATACAAGGTATACTGAAGCACAAACAGCAGCGGAATTGAAGCACAGCATCACCTTACATATTCATGGAGTGTTTTAGAGCACTGAACAAAAAAGCAATCCAATCCATCAGTAAAGAAAAATTATAGTTGGAGTAAAATGAGAAGACACCAACAGTGCAAAGTTGATTGCTCAGTATTGTTTACAGCAAACCAGCTCAACTAGGAAGGAACAGAAGTCACTACAAAAATAAGAATAAAACATAAGTTCAGTTTGCTCTTTGTCAAAGGCATCTTGCCTGAAGAAGGGGTCTGAGTTGCCTCGAAAGCTTTCATATTATAATTTTTTTAGTTAGCCAATAAAAGGTGTCTTTTTGTTTGACTTTTCACTACATCCATAACCCAATAATCTCTACTGCTGGAAGAATCATTAAATTCACCGAAAAATAAAAACACATAACTCCAGTTCTCAGGTCCTTGCACTGGCTCCCACTTAAGCATACAGCTGTTTTCAAAATCCTCCTTTTAACATATAATGCCTTAAAAGGCCAAGGCCCTGCTTACTTTTCTAAGCTTATCATTACTTACAAATCAGAGCACACATTAGGTTCTTAAGATGCAAGCCTACTTAAGATTCAAGGGATTAATAAAATAACAGTGAGAAGTCAAGCTTTTAGTTATGGGGCCCAGAAGCTGTGCAATGATCTGTAATGTAATGTAAGAGATACCCCTTCAGTCTCTGCTTTTAAATTCAGGCTGAAGAATCACTACTTCAGTTTAGCATACTTTGAATAGAGTTGCTGATTAACTTTGCATACCAAATCTCTGGTTATTAATCATTTGTACAGAAAAAAAGTACTACAGTATTTAAAAACCATTACTAACCCTCTTCTATTCTGTTTCTATTCCCAATATCTACTGTGGATGTGGCACTTAGTGCTAGTGCTCTACTACCAAACTGCTCTCCTGTGTATGGAAAAGTAATCTCAGATAAAGGAAGACTGGAATCATTGCACGGAAAGAATCTCTCATCAGATTGGACAGCACAGCACAGACTCCACTATAGAATGTCAGTGAGGGCTTGAGTGGCTAGATGGTCAAAATCTCCAGGATTCTGACCGTGTCTGACTTTATCTGTGAGTTTCCCTTTTAAAATATTAATCTTCATTAATGTTGTTGTCAACTGGCCATATGAAATTAATGAATTAATGGGCAAAAATAGTTTTTTTTCCATTTTTGTTAATCGGTTTATTTTTTTTTGTGTTTTAACAAATCTGAATCTTTATCTATTCTAATTGTAATTAATTGAATCTATACTTGTATTTTACCTGATAATTTGTTCACAGTTCTCTGCACCTGGACTCAGTGAACAGCACTATACAAAAATATATTTTATCACACACAAATCCATTGCTGTTGGATCTAAATCAGGACAGAAATCAAATCTTGTTCCATTCAGCAAACCAGCGTTTATTCTTCAATTTCACCAGCTATATAGATATATTTTATATATATATTGTCACACACGTGCGCATCGGAGGCAGCTAAAGGGCTTGAGTGAAGACAGTTTTGAGGCATGCCGGGATGTGGCAGAGTGCACTGACTCTTTTTCTCACTTCCCTGTAGACCATTCCTGGGAGACTCCACCTGGCTCTCTTGACATCACTTCCGGGACCGAACCAATGGAAACTGACCTTACCAGCTACACTGATGTCACGTCCGGGCCTGATCCTTATGACCTCACTTCCTGTCTTCCCCTTTAAAAGCCTGCCCTTTTTCCCTTTTTCCTCAGTCTCGTTCTGGACTCAGTTGGATGCACATTAGTGCTGTATATTTAATAAAGACGACTTTGCAGCCAGGATACCATATTATACGGGTGGCTGCCCCAAACTTTTATCTGTCTATGTCTTGTTTTTGTGACTATATATATATACATATATATATATATATATATATATATATATATATATATATATATATATATATATATATATATATATATATATATATATATATATATATATATGTTTATATATATATATATAAAACAACAGCAAGTTAACATTTCTAAATCTGTTTTCTTTTTTATCTGAACATATACCAGCAGAAACATTTTCTTTTATCAGGAAGCAGCATAGATAGTCTATGTTCAGTAGCAACTCTTTGAGGGCTAATATTTTTTCCAAAAAACTCAGTTTTCTGAAAGCGCACAAAGCAATGGTTTGACACATAAATCAACATAAAACATCTGTTGCTGCCTGTTTTACCTGCTGTCGGCGGCTGTTTGCAGCAGCAGCGGCTCGCTGGCTGGCAGGAATGCACGGTGGGCTGCCTGCCTGGTTGTCTTTCTTAGATAGGTGGGCAGGGGTGGCAGCTGCAGTGAGATGCAATATGGTTTATGCCTCCTGTCATCGTATGTGTCTGTCCTGCCTGGCAAACGTTGCCATAGGCGCATCAGCAACATGAATGTATTCAGCACCACAATCAGCTGGGGACCAATCAGCTGATGCCAGTACCTCAGTTTTGTTTTTGATCTACATTTGCAGATCACTTGCTTCAAAATCAGAGTCCAATTCAGCGATAACACAAAAATAGATTTGCATTTAGTGTTCAGTTTGGTATCTCTCCACATGCCATTTTAGTAGCAGTTTGCTTTTCACTACTCATGCACTTGCAGGGAATCGAGGTCAAATCAACAAAGCTAAGTTTCCTTCTAGCAAAAGTGTATCAAAAAGTGTTGTAACAAGAAGATCACTGACCTCTGTAAATTGCAAGTGAGACTGAGGCTTTCAAAATAATAATAATAACAAAAACTGCGTTAATGAGTGATAAAATAATTTTCGGTGATAATTAATGCATTAATGCTATAATAACGCATTAACTTGCCCAACCCTAATATATATAAGATACATATATTTTGACTCCAGCAAGAAACAGGTTGTCACCTTACAAGTGCAACAGCAAATGAGTGGGATAGTTAGCCCCTCTTCCCCCACCTAACTTCCCTTGCCCTATTGTAGTGTTGGATTCAAACCTCAGTGGGGGAAAAGAAAGAAAGAAAGAAAGAAAGAAAGAAAGAAAGAAAGAAAGAAAGAAACAAAGAAAGAAAGAAACAAAGAAACAAAGAAAGAAAGAAACAAAGAGAAAGAAAGAAAGAAAGAAAGAATTGGTTGACAGACCAGTTGTCAGGTAGGTTGATGGTTTCAACCCTCCCAAATTTCCCTAATAAAACTGGCCGCACTGCTTTAACTTGTGGTAATCATACAGTGGTGCTGGAGGTCAGAGCAGAGTCCACAACTTTTTGTGAAATTTTAGACCCATTCTGTCAAACTGAGCCGCAATGTTTGATTCCGGGAGTAACATATCTATTGTTGCTCGCCGTTATGTTTTACCATGACAATGGCTAAGCCATAAGATCAGTTTGAAATGTATTCACAGGGTCACTCGATATTACAATGCCGCTTCCTGTATCCGTGGAAAACGTTATGAAAACTACAATAATATCAGTAACGGTGGAGGCACCATATCTGGTGATACTGGGGTGGGACTGGTCATATAAACAGTGGTAATAACATTTCTGCTCCTGTAATCAAAGAGGGCTTGGTAATGGAAAGTAAAGATACTACTCTGGCTGCCTCCACACCGTGTAATAACTCCAATAACCCTGATTCAGTTAGTTTAATAGATGGAGATGAAGGTCCGTCAGGCACTACAGGAGGCACACCACCTTCCGTAGGACCCGATTCGACTGAAACTCCATTCCTTGAGGCAGCGCAGGACCCCATTAATGAATTAGTTTCTCAGTTTAAATTTACTCTCTCATAATTTAAAAGGGAGCAATGGAATGACGATTCCTTGAAATTCGCTAGAAATGCAGTGGTATCAGTAAATGGACAAGTGTCTACAGTTCCTATTCCACGAATGCCCTATTTTGTATTAAAAAATAATTTATTATATCGAGTGGCTGGACACGAAGGAGAAACAAGGACTTTATTACTAGTACAATGCACTTATTGTCTCCATGTGTGTGAATTGCACATGCTCATTTACTTGGAGCCCATTTGGGGACTGAAAAAACATATTAGGTTCCGATTCTATTGGCCTGGAATAAACAAGGAGGTCAGACGTTTCTGTACATCGTGTCCAGAATGTCATATTCGTCAGATTCCTAGGAGGGACCGTGCTCCTCTTATTCCTCTACCCCTTATTGATGTCCCGTTTGAAAGAGTAGGTATTGATCTCGTAGGACTTCTTGAACTTTCCATACGAGGTCACAAATATATATTGGCTTTAGTTGATTATGCAACACGATTTCCAGAGGCGGTTCCTTTGTGCTCCGCAAATTCTAAAAATATTGCATGTGAAATTGTAGGGATATTCGCATGTGTTGGGATTCTCAAACAGGTTTTGACAGACCAAGGAATTCCCTTCACTTAGGAGACGCTCAGGGAAGTTACTAGATTACTGCAAATATCACATCTGAAGACTTCGGTCTATCAACCTCAAACAGATGGGTTGGTAGAACGATTCAATCAGACACTCAAACAGATGTTACGCAAGGTAGTTAGTGAGGATGGGAAGAACTGGGATCAGTTACTACCCCTCGTACTTTTTGCTTATCGGGAAGTACCACAAGCCTCCACGGGGTTTTCTCCTTTTGAACTCCTGTATGGAAGACAACCCCGAGGTCAATTGGATGTACTTAAAGAAGGATGGGAAGAGGAGGTACTTCCATCCTCTTATATTTTGGAATATATCACACAATTACTCTATAGATTAAATAAAATTAGACCAGTACTAAAAGAACATATGGAAAAGGCTCAAGCAGCTCGGGCACGATATTATAATTGTAACACCACCCTTCGGGAATTTCTTCCAGGGAATTGTGTAATGGTGCTCGTCCCTACTTCCCACTCCAAATTATTGGCTCATTGGTGAGGGCCATATGAGATTAAGGAACGAAAAATACTCATCGATTATTTGGTTAAACAACCTAATCGTAGACCGAGTGAGTGGGTATATCATATTAACTTGCTGAAACCATGGAAGGACAGAGAGGCAGCACCTCCCCCCGGTCAGCCCCGCTCCCTTTTCGTAGAATACCAACCCCTTAATTTCGGACCTAATTTGTCATGGCAACGATAAGAGTTAGAGAATACTATCAAGTCCATTCCGGAAGCAATAAGCGAACCAGGTCGCACTACGCTGATTGAGCATGACATAGTCACTGACCCAGGTGTGACTGTCTGAGAACGCCCATATAGGCTTCCTGAAGCAAAGAAAACTGAAGTTGAACTGGAAATTAGGCGAATGCTAGAAATGGACATTATTGAAGAAAGTTATAGTCCATGGTCTAGTCCAATCATCTTAGTTCCAAAGCCTGACAGATTGTAGACGTTCTGTAATGACTTCCGACGACTCATTTAGGTTTCTAAATTTGATGCATATACCATGCCTTGAGTGGATGATCTCCCTGAGAGGTTCGGAAATGCTCAGTTTCTAACTACACTTGACATGACGAAAGGGTACAGGATTAGGTGCTGTGTTGAGCCAATGCATCGATGGTGCTGAACACCCCGTATTATACCTCAGCTGGAAACTGTTGGATAGGGAGACTAGGTATGCAGCGATGGAGCAAGAGGCTTTGACGATCAAGTGGGCTGTGACCCAATTACGATACTACTTGTTGGGAAATGAGTTTACTCTGGTAACGGTCCATGCTGCTTTACAGTGGATGGCTCTGAATCGTGAGTCAAAAACGCGTGTCACCAGGTGGTTTCTGGAATTGCAACCTTACGGGTTCTGAGTCACTTATCATCGGGGTTCTCTTCAAGCCAACGCTGATGCTCTCTCCTGAACCTTCGACCTCTGGGCTGAGGGGGGGTTCATGCCACACAAGTGCGCTTAGGAGGTAATCAACAAACCCAGAGGTGAGCGATCAGAGGGGGGGTTATTTTCTGGTACTGATGCCTCTCTTTCTAACCTTATAAAAACAAAAAAGATATGTAATCCACACATACCTGCAATAACCCACATCTCTGAAAATGGCAACTCTACTACTTCCTCTTTCAAGAAATCACTTCCGGCCTCTGATGATGACGTCACTTCCAGCCTCTGACGGTGACGCCATTTCCGGTCCATTTATGATGACATCACCTCCGGCCCTCCCACGATGACATAATTTCCTCTTTAATCATGTCCGGCAGCCATTTTCATGTATAAATAGCCACCTCTACAATCATCTTATGTCTGATGTTTGAATAATTTCATTTTTGACCAACTTTTGCTAAAACCAATATACGGGGTAATTCCCCAACTCTTTATAATTGTTTTGTGTACGTTATTTCATCACAACACACTGTCAATACAGAGTCAGCAATCAAAAAATATGAAGTAAAGTGACCAGGCGTGGATTGTACCATTCTATTAATGATTACATTTCAGGTATTCCATGTGTTTTACTGCTGTGAACATTTAATATTCATTTCTTTCTTATATGAGTCAGATAAAATATAACAGTGTCCATAATCTTGATTTTACAGGGAAAATATCAACGTAAATGTATACTTCTTTCAGGGGATTAGTATTTCTTGTTAAACATTATTGTTCAAACTTGTCTTTGAATCCAAGAAAATCTGCCACAATTCACATTTTAAACTGTTAAAAAAAACTGTTCCAAAGAAATATTCACATATTAATGTGGTATACTTGTTGTTCCCTCCAGTGGACAATACGGTATCAGCTGGAGTCTCTGCATGTCTTACCAATATCTCAACCTGGATGAAGGACCACCATCTACAGCTAAACCTGGCAAAAGACTAGCTTCTTGTGATCCTGGCCAGCCAGTCTGCTCATCTCCCCATCTCTGTACAGCTTGGCTCACTGTTGCTAAACATCTGCCAAGTCAGTGTGCAACCTTGAGGTGGTAATTGATGAACAGCAATCTTTTTCTGACCACATTTCTACCGTGTCTCATTCATGCAGGTTCACACTGTACAACATCTACAAGATCAGACCTTATCTAAGAAAGTATGCAGCACAACTTCTGGTCCAGGCTTTGGTCTTGTCACATCTGGACTACTGAAACTCACTTCTGGCAGGAGCACCCACATGTACTACGAAGCCGCTGCAGATGATCCAGAATGTAGCAGCCCATCTTGTATTTAACCAGCCTAGATGGACACATGCCACTCCTCTCTTCAGGTCATTACATTGGCTCCCTGTAGTTCAAATCCCTGCTGCCAGCCTCCAGCAATGGGTCAGCACCTGAGTATACAGAGGCACCAATGAAGTTCTACAGTATATTCCCTATATTCCTCCTTGCTCACTCATGTTGCCAGGGAGCAACATCTGGTGATGTCACCTCTATGTGAGACTCTATCTCAGAGTCTTCTCCTTGCATAGTTCCTAGTTCGTAGAATGGGCTGCCCACCTCCATCCATACTGCTGACTCCCTCAATGTAAGACCCATCTGCTCTGTGAATATCTGTCGAACTGATGAAGAAAAAAAATTTCTCTGCGAAATTTTTATATTTTTGGTTAATTTGTTAAAGTCTAATAGTTTTAGCGATTGTAATCTATGAGTTATTACACGTGTTCAAAGAGGTAATCAACTTTTGTTACTTGTCCTATTACACTTGCTAAAGAAACAGGCCCTAGCCTAATGTTACTCGATTGTTTACCTCTTTTGTAAGTCGCTTTGGATGAAAGTTTCTGCTAAGCAAATAAATGTTAATGTAATGCTGATGATAGAAGAGCAGTTTTCACACCTCAACAGGAACAAAAGATTTGCAAAATGATGATAGCAAATAATGCATTTAGAATAAGAGAGATCCAGCTTGCCATTGTAGCAGATAATGACATCTTTCAACTCATCACTCAACACTATCAGCCTCCCTACAGAATAATGAAGAGAAACCACAGTGTGAAACAACCCAAATATCGGTGGTGTTGCCAAAATATCATAGGTCATATAGCTATAGTGTCTTGGTATAGGATAATGTCAGCTTCCACAATTCAAATGTCACCAGGGAATAGTTTGACATTAACCAAATGATTACGAGCCACCTCATCTGACTCCTCTCGATGCAGAGGAGCAGTGGCTCTACTCTGAGTCCCTCCTGGATGACTGAGCTTCTCAAACTGTCTTTAAGGGAAAGCCCAGACACCCTGTGGAGGAAACTCATTTCAGCCACTTGTATTCGCGATCTCGTTCTTTCGGTCACTACCCATAGCTCATGACCATAGGTGAGGGTAGGAACGTAGATAAACAGGTAAATTGAGAGCTTTGCCTTATGGCTCAGCTCCTTTTTCACCACAACAGACTGATGCAGAGCCCTCCTAACTGCGGACGCCGTCAGGCCCGTCGCGACAAGGCAGGCAAACCAAGCAATTTCTTGGGGCCCTGAGCTGGCCTGGGGCCCCAAGACAACGACTGGTTAAGAATAAAATGCAGTGACAAACTGTGTGAGCGCCCCATTGATAGTGAATGCAGTAAAGTGCAATGACACTGTTATCGGGATCCCCCTCAAGGGGGCCCCCCCTCGCTGACAGCAGCCAGCCAACCACGCGATCTCTACTGCCGGCAAAATACAAAACTTCCTCGGCAGTCATGAAGCGGAATTATGCTTCAGGAAGCCAAAAAAGAAAGAAGAGAAAGGAAGAGGAGGATAAGAAAAAACAAGACAGTGGTAAGTGATAAATTACACACATAAAATAGCTCTACTTGTCTTGTACAAATGGTGCAATTTTGCAGCAGGTAGGCTAGCAGAAATATGTTTATGTATCATACATAAATGACATGACATTGCTATAGCTTTGTAATAGGTTTTGATGAAAGTGGCATAGCATGCTATACTAACTATTCCACTGTGATAATCTATTTAGGAAAACCACACAATAAATTCTGTGCATCAAACATTAGCTTGGGATGTTTTTAAGCATTGGTAGTCAACTCACAGCACTACTAATAATTAGTAAACATTTAATTATAATTTCATTGTTTGTTAACAGTAAAAAGTTTATTTATATAGCACATTTCATACACAATGGCAATTCAAAGTGCTTTACATAGAAGAAATTAAAATAATAAAAAGAAATAAGAATAATTGGCCTCTGGTGAGAGGAGCTTTTCAGCTTTGAAGCTGATAAAAAATTACATGAGGTCCACGGTGGGCCAAGAAAGGCTCACAGGACTGGCACTTATGTCAATTGAACGGGATGTTCGCCAGTCTTTGGACATGGAGGACATTGTGATTGCCTTTGCAGAAAACAAGGCTCGCAAACAGCAGTTTTAGATAATTTGCACATGTTTGAGAGAACTGAAAAATGTTAATGTGAGTATGTATGTGTGTGTGTGTTTTTAAGTATGTTGGATTTAGTTATTGTGCACTTTTTTAATGTATATTTGATTTTATGGTACAGTGGTGTTTTTTGCAAATGTTCAATTGTTGAAAATGTTCAAATTTTATGCACTTTATATGCAACAGCAGTATTTGCACTCTAAACATTTTTTTATTTATGCACAGTATATGCAACAGCAGTATTTGCACTGTAAACCTTTTTTATTTATATAAAGTGTGAGTGAATTTAAACTGTATGGCTATGCTGTGGTTCCTTTGCGTGCGCGTGCGTGCGGGGGGCCTCCATGGCCATTTTGCTTGGGGCCCCCAAATTCCTTCAAACGGCCCTGGATGCCGTACCAATCCGCCTGTCGATCTCACGCTCCTTTCTTCTCTCACTCGTGAACAAGACCCCGAGATACTTGAACTCCTCCACTTGGGGCAGGATCTCGCTCCCAACCCTGTGAGGGCACTCCACCCTTTTCCAGCTGAGGACCATGTCTCGGATTTGGAGGTGCTGATTCCCACCCCAGCCACTTCACACTCAGCTGCTGAAGATCATGGCCTGATGAAGCAAATAGGACAATATCATCTGCAAAAAGCAGTGACCCAATCCTGAGTCCATCAAACCAGACCCCTTCAACACCTTGGCTGCGCCTATAAATTCTGTCCATAAAAGTTATGAACAGAATCAGTGACAACGGGCAGCCCTGGCGGAGTCCAATTCTCACTGGAAGTGGGTTCGACTTACTGCCGGCAATGCGGACCAAGCTCTGACACTGGTTGTACAGGGACCGAACAGCCCTAATCAGGGGTCTGGTACCCCATACTCCCAGAGCACCCCCCACAGGATTCCCAGAGGGACATGGTCGAAGGCCTTTTCCAAGTCCACAAAACACATGTAGACTAGTTGGGCAAACTCCCATGCACCCTCTAGGACCCTGCTAATGGTGTAAAGCTGGTCCACTGTTCCGTGACCAGGACGAAAGCCACACTGTTCCTCCTGAATCCGAGGTTTGACTATCAGTCGGACCCTCATCTCCAGAACCCCCGAATAGACTTTTCAGGGAGGCTGAGGTGGGTGATCCCTCTGTAGTTGGAATACACCCTCCGGTCCCTCTTCTTAAAGAGGGGGACCACCACCCCGGTTTGCCAATCCAGAGGCACTGTCCCCGATGTCCATGCAATGTTGCAGAGACGTGTCAACCAAGACAGTCCTACAACATCCAGAGTCTTGAAGAACTCTGGGCGTATCTCATCCACCCCGGGACCCTGCCACCAAGGAGTTTTTTGATCACCTGAGTAACCTCAGTCCCAGAGATGGGGGAGCCCACCTCCGAGTCTCCAGGCTCTGCTTCCTCATTGGAAGACATATTAGTGGGATTGAGGAGGTCTACAAAGTACTCCCCCCATCAACCCACAACGTCCCGAGTCGAGGTCAGCAGCGCACCATCCCCACCATATACAGTGTTGACACTGCACTGCTTCCCCCTCCTGAGATGCCGGACGGTGAACCAGACGTCCTCCGCCCCTCTCTGTGTCCAAGACATGTGGCCGCAAGTAAGAGGACAAGACCACAAAGTCAATCATCGAACTGAGGCCTAGGGTGTCCTGGTGCCAAGTGCACATATGAACACCCCTATGCTTGAACATGGTGTTTGTTATGGACAATCCGTGATGAGTACAGAAGTCCAATAACAAAACTCGGGCTCAGATTGGGGGGGCCATTCCTCCCAATCACACCCTTCCAGGTCTGTCATTGCCCTTGTCAGCACTGAAGTCTCCCAGCAGTACGAGGGAGTCCCCAGAAAGTATGCTTTCTAGCACCCCCTCCAGGGATTCCAAAAAGGGTGGGTACACCAAACTGCTGTTCGACGCATACACACAAACAACCAGACCCGTCCCCCCACCCGAAGGTGGAGGGAGGCTACCCTTTCATCCACCGGGGTAAACCTCATTGAACAGGCTCCAAGTCGGGGGCAATAAATATGCCCACACCTGCTCGGCGCCTCTCACCGGGGGCAAATAATGAGTGGTAGAGAGTCCAGCCCCTCTCAAGGAGATTGGTTCCAGAGTCCAAGCTGTGTGTCGAGGTGAGCTATATCTAGCCGGAACCTCTCAACCTCATGAACTAGCTCAGGCTCCTTCCTCTTCAGAGAGGTGACATTCCACATCCCAAGAGCCAGCTTCTGTAGCCGAGGATCAGACCACCAAGGTCCCCGCCTTCGGCCAACACTCAACTCACACTGCACCCGACCTCCTTGGCCCCTCCTACAGGTGGTGAGCCCATGGGAAGGGGGACCCAAGTTGCCTCTTCGGGCTGTGCCCAGCCGAGCCCCATGGGTGCAGGCCCAGCCACCAGGCGCTCGCCATCAAGCCACAACTCCAGGCCTGGCTACAGAGGGGTGGCCCCGGTGACCCGTGTCCAGGCAAGGGAAAACGTAGTCCAAGGTTTTTGTTCTTCATTGGAGGTTTGGTTGAACCACTCTTTGACTCATCCCTCACCTAGGACCAGTTTGCCTTGGGTGACCCTATCAGGGGCATAAAGCCCCAGACAACAGAGCTCCTAGGATCATTGGGACACGTAAACCCCTCCACCACGATATGGTGGTGGTTCGAGGAGGAGAAAATATAAATTAATATAAATGTATTATTATTATAATTTTATAAGATTTGTATAACGTAATCTTTTCTTACAGTATAGTATAATGCAGACAGAGGCCATTTATCTGTTCTCATCCTCCTCGATCTGAGTGCCACATTTGACACCATTGATCACAATATTCTTAGAAATCGCCTTAGTCAATGGGTGGACCTCTCTGGCAGTGTCTTAAATTGATTTGAATCCTACCTGGCAGGGAGAAAATTCTTTGTTAGTTGTGGTAATTATAACTCAAAGACACATGGTATTCTATATGGTGTTCCACAAGGCTCCGGTGCTCTTCTCAATCTATATGCTTCCGTTAGGTCAGATTATCTCAGGTTACAATGTGAGCTACCACAGCTATGCTGATAACACACAAGCTGTACTTATCAATAGCACCTGATGACACCGACTCTCTCGATTCACTAATACAATGTCTTACTGGTATTTCTGAATGGATGAATAGTAATTTTCTCAAGCTAAATAAAGAGAAAACTGAAATTTCAATGATTGGCAATAATGGATTCAATGAGGTTATCAGAAATAAACTTGATGCATTAGGATTAAAAGTTAAGACAGAAGTAAAAATCTTAGGGGTAACTGTTGACTGTAACCTGAATTTGAAATCGCATATTCATCAGACCATTGGGACAGCATTTTTTTCACTTAAGAAACATAGCAAAAGTTAGACCTCTTATATCATTGAAAGATGCTGAGAAATTAATTCACGCTTTTGTTTTCAGTCGCCTAGATTACTGTAACGCACTCCTCTCAGGACTACCCAAAAAAGACATAAATCATTTGCAAAGAGTGCAGAATGCAGCTGCTAGAATCCTAACTAGGAAAAGAAAATCCGAACACATTTCTCCAGTTTTGATGTCACTACACTGGTTACCTGTGTCTTTCAGAATTGACTTTAAAATTCTGCTTATGTTTTATAAAGCCTTAAATAATCTCGCTTCATCTTATATATCGGAACATCTGACACCCTATATTCCAAATTGTAACCTTAGATCCTCAAATGAGTGTCTCCTTACAATTCCAAAAGCTAAACTTAAAAGAAGTGGTGAGGCAGCCTTTTGCTGTTATGCACCTAAAATTTGGAATAGCCTGCCAATAGGAATTCGCCAGGCTGATACAGTAGAGCACTTTAAAACACTGCTGAAAACACATTATTTTTAACATGGCCTTCTCATAACTTCACTTTAACTTAATCCTGATACTCTGTACTTTCAATTCATCATAATAACTATTCATGGTGGCTCCAAAATCCGTACTGACCCCTACTCTTTCTTTTGTTTCTTTTTCCTGTTTCTTTGTGGTGGTGGCCTGCACCACCATCACCTACTCAAAGCATCATGATGCTCCAACAATGATGGACTAAAAGCCAGAAGTCTACGTGACCATCATCATCAAGTCCTTCCGTGAGAACCCTAAATACAAAGAGAACTGTTTCATTTATGTGAGGTAGAGACTGCCCAGAGGGGACTGGGTGGTCTCATGCTCTGGAATCCCTGCATATTTAATTTTTTCCTCCATCTTTCTGGAGTTTTTTTTTTTTCTGTCTACCCTGGCCATCGGACCTTACTCTTATTCTATGTTAATTAATGTTGACTTATTCTATTTTCTAACTGTGTCTTTTATTTTTCTATTCTTCATTATGTAAAGCACTTTGAGCTACATATTTTTGTATGAAAATGTGCTATTTAAATAAATGTTGTTGTTGTTGTTGTATAGTGCATGGTAGAATCATGTACTGTTGAGAGTGGTGTCTAAAACAAATGCATGTAGTATTTGATTTCTTACAAAATTGCAATTCTTCAAATACTCCCTTGGCAGATTTTCTTACTGGCAGTATGGATAAGCATTTCCACTGGCTTGTCTTTACACAATGATGTGGTTAATTTTTAATTTTGGCGCCATTGGCTAATTCACAGACACCAAACTCCCGTTTTGAAACATGTGGAATTAGAATGTATTAGAATTGAATAAATTGCTTCTATAGAGAATTAAAATTTATGGATACATGCATTCTCAATCAAATTAAAGCAAAACATATTGTAATACCTTGCTCATGTCATGTTAAAAGTCATGTTAAAATGAAATATGAAAAGCTTATGCCTGTATTTTGTATTTCTTCTATATAGCGGGAAAACTAATATATATTTATTGGCATAAGGTTGCTTGCTTAAACTTCAGTATAAGATAGAGAAAAGCCAAGGACATTGTGCACTATAAGAAAACTTAGAACCATTATTTTAGAAATGCAGCTGCTAAAACTTTAACTTTGACAGATGATTTGTACATAAAGTAACTATTCATTTGAGTTGACCAGTATCTCATATGTGTGGGTTCTAATAGTATTTAATGGTGGGGACTGATCAATTAATAAGCTTCAGACACCTAATGATGGCTAATTTCTGTCAAGTGATGGACATTAGGTAATGATGGGAAGGAGTAGAAGGAGGAGAGCATTTTGCATAGATGATAAGAAATGTAATATAAATGCAATATAAACTGATGCACTTCAAAGTTTAAGTACTAGTTAAGGATGGTCAGGTTTCTTTGATACATTTCTGTGTAATAAAGATTGCGGTATATGATTTAAACTTTCTCCTGCCTGTCTTTGCTTAATGGTCATTTTTGTCTATCACAATCATGAGTCAAGAGTTTTGAGAGAATTACTTTGTAGATGAACCATACTGTTAGACATATTGTCACACACGTACGCATGGGAGGCAGCTGAAGCACTCACATAGGGTAATTGACCAGGGGTTGGCAGTGTGCACTAATTCTCCCTCTTTTTCATCGGCAGACCAACCACGGGAAATTTCGCCTGGACTCAAAGGCATCACTTCCAGTTCCAAGTTCAATGATATCACTTCTGGTTCCAGACCCTAATGACATCACTTCTGGTTCAAGGCCCAATGACAACACCTACAGTTCCGGTCCTGATGATATCACTTCCACTTTCCAGCTTTAAAACCAGCATCTTTCCCTATTATGTTTGTTGTATTGTTGGACTGAAGTTTGTTGAGACCTGTTCTATGGAACCAACCTTTCAATTCTGGCAGTTTAAATCAAGTACATGGGTGGCTGTCCCCAAACTTCTTCCTGTGTCTGTCCAACCATTTCACAATATAAAGTTGTGGAAACTTTACGACTGCATTGGGGAATGTGCCAAAGTAAGTGAGAAAAACCATAATATTATCATGATATCTCTTGAAACAAATTAAGGACCTCGTTAAATGTGAAAATTATCATCCAATTTCATTAATGAACTCAGACATCAAACTATGGACTAAAGTACTAGCTTCTCAGCTGCAGTGGATGATGCATAAATTCATTCAACCTAACCAGCAGCTGTCATTTCCATGCCTCTCTTTCACATCCATCTGCATTACTTTCTTTAGAAATAGAGGAGGCTTTTGATAGAATGAACTGGTGTTTCCCTTGGCGGGTCCTGAGTACATCGTTCTTTTTTTATTTTTTTGGGAAAAGCTTCATTAAGTTAAGTAAAAACGTCTGTTCATCTTTTGTTTACTAATTCAAAAATCTCACCCATTCTTTTATATTTTCAATAGAGCCAGAGAGGACTTGCCCCCCAATTTTTTCAGTCTCTCATTTGAGCTTGTCACTTCATTTGTCTGAAAGTTATCATTGCATTCTCTATACACTCAAATATTTTTGGTCAATGCTCCTTATAACATACCCCATGTATTTAAGCCATATGATTCTATGAGGCCCTGTCTGACTATAAAATCAACTAAAATGAGTCTTCTGCCCTTTCTCAAAATTGATTGGGTTGCCTCTCTATGTTGGAAAAATCCTGCCCCAATAAGATTATTAGACTGGGTGATAACTCCATTCTGTATGTTTTCATGTATATATTGTTCCCATAGCTTCACTCTCTGGCTTTGATAAAGCATACTGTACATTTACCCCTTGTGCAAATGGGCATATCCTTTAACAACAGGAAACTGCCTCATGGGAATGAAGGAACAGAATGGTGGTACCTATGAAAGAAAAATATTGTCAAAATAAACTCAAAAATAGATGTAAAAATAATTAAATGACCTTAAGACTAAAAATGCTAAAAAATACCTTCAAGTGATTTGACACTGAGTTATCTCTTATAGTCCTTATTATTTCCTATGCCCTTTGGATATGGTGTCATGTTGAGAAAATATTCTGATATCTTCACGTAACTTTCCTTAACAACTAAACATTCAATACAGGTGACAAAACAACTGTTTCTCCTCAATGTTCTTGATGGGGTATTTGCACATTAGTGGAACTCTTCACTGATTCAGGACTGAAGTCATTCCAATCCTTGTCTGTTTGCCATTCCTGCTTCTTCTTTCTTCATTTATTTCCAGCTGATGTTTGTGCTTAGGATTTTTCTCTTCTTGGTCTCCTATTTTACACTTTTTCAGTCTCCTTATACTCTAAATCAGTGGTGACTGGGGCACAGTTTTTGGGAAGAAAACTGAAGCAGAACTTACCTATTATATGGAGCCTGTCACATCTATCTACCAATTATACAATGCCTTTCACATCCGTTTATTATATAGTGTGTATCTATCTAGTCATTTGACATTCTCACGTGGTCCCTATCATAATGTCAATCTTGGCCTGTTCATTACTATTACCATAGGACAAATCCAAGCTAAAATGTGTTATACCATTCCATCATGCTGCCATATTTAATGCCAGCTTTCTCATTTCTACTGTGTTCCAAAACTTCAGTCTGTGACATCCACAATCCCCTTATTCTTCCCATAACTTGCCCTATATATATGGAAAGGAACAGGTGCACCTGCCACCAAAATGTTATATTACACCTGGCTCTAAATTGCCTGATCCTCTGCCAACTTGCTCAGCTC
Source organism: Polypterus senegalus (assembly GCF_016835505.1). Classification (NCBI taxonomy): domain Eukaryota; kingdom Metazoa; phylum Chordata; class Cladistia; order Polypteriformes; family Polypteridae; genus Polypterus; species Polypterus senegalus. The sequence continues at coordinate 101,834,618 of NC_053166.1, forward strand.
CCAATTCTGACAAAACCCATACCATAATGTTTGTCTGTCCTATAACACATCCAATAGCATAAGTCCAATCCCAATCTTATTCTGCCTCTGCTAATAGAGTGCCCAGTCCTTGGCCACTTCCACTGTATTCCATAAATCCACATCATACAATCACTAGTCCCCTGAAGTTGTGCATCCCACACCCATAGAGTCATTCCCACCCTAATTTTATACTACAGTTGCAGCCAGTCTGCCCAGTACTATGCAAGTTTGCCATGTTTATCTCGCCTGGGCACAAATTTACATTGTAAGATCCACAGACCCCTTAAAACATAATTCACCCCTGCAACCTGTCCTATACTAGAGCCACAGGACAATTTCAACCTAAATTTTATTCTTACTTTATGATCAGGACCTATATTGCCTTGCACATAAATTTTGCCCTCCTTTCCTTCAGGCCTGAAAATTTCTCAATTTTCAAGCACAATTTGGAACCAGTTTTTAATAGATGTTGACATATGTTGACAGGAGGCACGTTGTGCAAATAAACAAATTTATTTCATGATTATTTTGTATTCCCTTATTAATTTAAGTAGAGTTTTTTAAAATATTTGGAAGGGTGCAGTGCCCCAGTGCCCTACATTACAAACCGCAACTACCCTAAATCCAAACCAGTAGGGGTAATTGCCATAATTTCTATTGCTATAAAACTATTGTTGGCCTCCTGCTGGAGATTCCCTGAATCTGTCACTTCACCCAAATAGAAAACATTGTACTTTAACCTAGCCATGTTTGGACTTTTTTTGTCACAGATCAAAACAACAACAACATTTATTTACATAGCACATTTCCATACAAATAATGCAGCTCAAAGTGCTTTTCATGATGAAGAAAGAGGAAAAAGACAAAATAAATAAGAATTAAAATAAGGGAACACTAATTACCATAGAATAAAAGTAAGGTCCGATGGACAGGGAGGACAGAAAAAACAAAAAAACAAAAAACTCCATACGGCTGGAGAAAAAAATAAAATCTGAAGGGGTTCCAGGCCACGAGACCACCCAGCCCCCTCTAGGCATTCTACCTAACATAAATGACCTGAGTCAGTCCTTATTATATTCAGGGTTCTCAAGCCCTGATAAATGGGTAGGGTTACATCAGGAAGGGCATCCAGTGTAATATTTCAGCACCAGTATAATGAAGTAACTAACTGAGTCAAACACAAGCCACTTTCTACATGCATAGGTACTGTCTGGTTTTTATTTCAGATGGTACAATATAAATTGAGCACTATCATCACCTGCTGTCTGGTTATACAGGGTTAAAAAAGTATGTCTTAAATCAGTCTTTCTATTACCTATCCCTTACTCTGTCTAGTAGATAGTATTATCTCCACGGATAGACAAGATTCAATGTTGATAATCCCACTGTGGACAGAGGTTCTTCTTCCACTGCTATCTTGAAGCCACCATGGTGACCAAATAACTACAACAACATCACAATTCAATTACAACACAAATAATATATTTATTTTGTTTGCATCAAATATTTCAGCATACAAATCTACAATCAGCCCTCTGGCAGGAGATCCTAGATTACAGTTGATTGAGATAAATGCAGCTGTTTTCTTCTTTCTATGTCACCATAGCATGCAGAAGGTTGGAGCTCCTAAAGTCTCAGGGTTCAGTAGGTCAGCAAGTGTAGTGCTCCAATGTGTCCTGGGTCTAGTTATAACCTAGGAATGCCAGAGTACTATAACAATTTTTTAAACTTGAAAATAATATTGTTTTAGTACAATAAACCAATGTTTAACAAGAATCTTCTTCAAAAATGACCTTATCGTAATTTCTCTGGATAGAGATATATTTTTTAATAGTTTAAAAATAAAAAAAGCAAAAATGAATGTAGTATTATTGCAATACACAAAATAGTTCATGAAAGAAAAATATTGAGAAATACGCAGATAGTAGGAACAGAATAAAGCGGATGGCAGTGGGGGAGGGACTGGGGAAAGGGTACCAATCAAGGTTTTTCTATTAATCTCTTAGTTTTCTCAGATGACGCACAGCCCTTCTGTTAGGATTTGTGTCATTGTTTGTCACTCTCATTCCCACTTTAAAGTCCATACACTTAATTTGTTTGAAGACTGGAAAGGTCATATCTACAAAAGGTAGGAATCTTCTCTTATTGGAACATAAGACTGACTCTTACAGAGTACAACAGGAACTCTAAAAATTAACATTTTTGCACTGGAGCTGTCAAAAATTCAAGTCTGGGTTTTAGTTATATATTCAGGTATAATGAAAATGCCACAAGACAAGCCTAAATGCTCATAAACAGGAAACAGTACTTTCATAGGTTAAACATCAGTTGCTGATATTTCTGAACAGAAAACTACTTTGTATATAATTTTTTAATATGAATTATATATAATTTGTATTGTTTTACTATAAAATAAATGTTTCAATTTTAGTACATTAAAAGAAGTGTTTAATGCTGGTAGACATAACTAATGTACTCTTTTACTTAAGAATCCATAAACTAAAACATTAACATAATGCCATCTGTCAAAAATCCGGAATGCTAACAAATATGAAAGTAAGGAATTGAATGGTTTTGGGTTGAACACTCAAATATTGAATATATTGTTATTGATCTTTTGGTAATTTGTGGTGAATGTCAATCTTTTGTAAATTGCATTGCATAAAAAAAGTTTTTTACAAGAGTGTTTTCAGGTACTGTTCATTGGCAGACCTCCATTTTAATGTGTATAGGTAGAAATGCTTTTATACTAATATGTAAAAGAGATTTTCTACCATGGAGACATAGTTTTATGTTCCAGATTTTATTTTGGATTAATAGGCGATGTGCTTTTGAATTATTTTAATGATAATCAGTGTATAAATTAACAGCATGTTTCTTGTTTAGGAGTTATTCATTTTGTTTATTGATTTTAAAATTAATTTACATTTTATCTTCCCTCATAATAATAATACATTTTATTTATATAGTGCCTTTCCCATGCTTAAAGGGCTTTACTTCGCCTTTCACTTGAATTGTGAATTTTTCACCATTATCTCCCCTATATAAGATGAACATAAGAAGAGATATAGTAAACATGCATTTAAAAATAGATTCTTATTAATGATGAGGGTAGGCACTTAGGAAATCTGCTCTGACTGTCAGAGGGCCTTAAGAAGTACAGGTCTACAGATTATCAGGCACAGATTATGTGTGGATGATGTGGGGGAGGAAGTCAGAGGTTAATAACATATTGTGTATGTAAAAGTGATGAAGTGAAAATGGAAAAGAAAGAAATTTGTAAAGTAATGAGGAACACTTTAGAAAAAGGAGCTAAAATTGAGCATTTAGTTTTACAATTTAACTATTACAAGTATCTTATAATCTACACCGAAAATAAAAGGAAATAAACAGTGAGAGAGAAAGAGACAGAGAGAATAAGCAGAAGACTATGAAGAGAGAGGATTAAACCACAATCCTTGGTAATGCTCACACTAAACAATCATTTCTCATCCTTTAATCCTCTATCTCTGAAATATTAACAATAAGGAATAAGCAATTTGACAACAGGAGGTTTACTGAGGTGCACTGTGGCATTGGAATAGGTTGACAAGAACAGGTAATGTTTTATAAGATATGTAAAAACTGGATTTACAATAAAAACTATGTCTGCAAAACAAACAAACCCAAATTCATCTTTCACAAAACAATGCTATTTGTTTCAGACAAGCCTCTCTTTTTGATTTTGAATTAAAATTTTCCACAAAACTTTGGGCATTCCTGCCTCAGTGTATTAAGTTAATAAGCTAAATAAATGGTCTTGCATCTTACTAAGTAGTGATTTGATGATTAAAAAAGAGAGTTCTTAGAAATATCAATATATTGTGAAACAGAGCAGAACCCAATGCATTCATCAAACACAGCCTGGACACACAGAAATCAATCATTGTAAAGAGAAATTATTTACAATACTACAAATAGGCTAATAATGGAGATGAAAAAAAAAACATCAAAAGCAAAAAATGTATGCTGCCTGGCAGGCCTTGTTAAAAAGGGCCATTTCACCATCAACTAAACTGGCAAAATCTAAATTTTTATACTGGTGGAGAGCCAGTGCCTAGCCCAACATTAATAAAAAGAAAGTACCCAAATAGGTGTCAGATCAGCAGGATCACTTTTGTATGATTAGTGGAAGCTCTCACTGGGACTCTCTAGTAGTTGTACTCTGTGAAAACAACCATATCAACTACAGTGAACAAAGTCAAAGTTTACAATGTGTGATTATATAGTATTGATTTTAATAATTTACAAGAGTTTTATAAAGCAAAAATAAACCTCTCTATTCTCCTTTATCTCTCAGTTATTGTTATACACTTTGATTTGGCATTTGCTACACAATATGAAAACCCCCAATTTGGTTAATTACTAGGGATCATTATTATCTGGCCTGAGACAAAGCAACTTTTGAGTGTCCTATGGTGTACCAGACTGCCTATTAATAGCAGTCATTTCAAAGCTAGAGAGTTCTTTCATTGAGAAGAATGATTGTATCCCAGATGCATGCCTTCTAAGAGCCTCTCACATCCTAGTTAATATAATTAAAACTACCATTATAACTGACATGCTTCTGCTTAAGCTCTGCAAGCTAATCAGCCATTGGATTAGTTTCTGTAATTAAACAGTGGTTCCTGGTGAGCAATCCAGCTGTTGTGCTGGATAAAGCATGGCCAAGAATGTGAATTATTTGAGCTAAATCTTTGAGCAGCTATTCTGTGTTAGCTTGTGCAAAGCATACATGGATTGCAGCTTCTATTTCCTTACAGAATGCTTCCTTCTCTTCATGTATTGTTTCCTTTTTCCCCACAAAGTCTGTTGACCCTCCTTACAGATGATGGTAAAGCTGCTTATGCTCTGTTATTAAGTACACAAACCATGTCCTTACTATTTTAGGAGGTTTTGTAATATATACTGGAGGTAACATAACCCTAAACCCAGATGACATATTGTAATGGTCTCTGCTGCTCATTTGTGACAAATGCTAATAAGGCTCAATATATCACGGACAGTTGTTTCCCAGTAAAACAGTGATAGAATAGAGAAACAGTTTACTATGCAATTTACTAGCATGAGGAGTTTTTGTATTGCACTGAAGATTTGCAGTATGCTCATCCTGCAGATTATCTACTAAATTAAAGGGAAGTACTGGGGGGAAAAAAATCAAAAAATAAAAAATAGTTTAGAATTTCCTTACAGGATAAAGGTTTTGAACATCAATAATCAGAAATATTTTCCGATGGTCTGAAAGCTACTTTATTGAAAGAGTCTGTGGTTTCTTACTGTATATCTTACCTGCTTTGCTTATTTTCTTGTTGAAATATTCCTCATTTAACTGCTACTTCACTTTATCATGCACTTACAGTTTGGTAGATTACATATGTTGCTGTGTGATAGAAAACAACGTTAAAGAAGCAGACATATGGCGACCAAAACCTAGACCAACAAGAAAGGAGCAAGAAACAAAATAAAGGAGGAAAATGGCTGCTATTCATTTTATTTTAATCTTATTTTCTTAAATATTGTGCATTCTTTAGCCTATTTTTAATTCAATTTTAACTAAAAGGCCCAATGTGCTATACACAAAAATTGTTAAAAGCCAAATATTACACAACTAAAAAAATTAAAGGAACATTGAAAAATCATACTCAGTAGTTTGTATGGCCCCCATGTGCGTGATGGCATCCTGAGGGCTCTCCACCCAGATCTGGACCAGGGCATCACTGAGCCCCTGGGCAATCTGAGGTGCAACCTGGCGGCATCAGATAGACCTAAACATAATGTCCCAGAGGTGTTCTATTGGATGTAGGTCAGGCAAGCATGGGGGCCAGTCAATGGCGTCAATTATTTCATCCTTCAGGAACTACCTGCATACTCTCACCACATGAAGACAGGCATTGTCGTGCACCAGGATGGGGTCCGACAATGGAATGCAGTGAAGGTGCCATTGTCTAGCCTGTAGAGGTCTGTGCATCCCTCCATGCATATGCCACCTCAGACCATCACTGAACCACCACCAAAAAAGTCATGCTGAATGATGTTACAGGCAGCATAATGTTCTACATGGCTTCTCCAAACTGCTTCACGTCTGTCACATGTGCTCAGGGTGAACTTGCTCTCATCTGTGAAAAGCACAGGGTGCCAGTGGTGGACCTTCCAATTCCGGTATTCTGCGGTAAATGCCAATCGAGCTCCTCCACTAGAGGACGTTGGGCCCTCCGGCCACCCTCATGAAGTATGTTTCTGATTGTTTGGTCATTAACACTAGTGGCCTGCTGGAGTTCATTCTGTTGTCTCTGGCAGTGCTCATCCTGTTCCTCCTTGCCCAAAAGAGCAGATACCGGTCCTGCTTAATGGTTAAGGACCTTCTACAGCTCTGTCTAGCTCTCCTAGAGTAACTGCCTTTCTCCTGGAATCTCCTCGAGACTGTGCTGGGAGACACAGCAAACCTTCTGGCAATGGCACGTATTGATGTGCCATCCTGCAGAAGTTGGACTACCTGTGCCACCTCTATAGGGTTCTGTGGCGACATTGACCACTGCCAAATTGTGAAACTAGTGAAAAAACAGTCAGAAAAGACGAGGAGGGAAACATGTCAGTGGCCTCCACCTGTTAAACCATTCCTGTTTTGGGGGTCATCTCATTGTTTCCCCTCTAGTACACCTGTTGCTAATCTCATTAACACCAAAGCAACTGAAACTGATCAACAACCCCCTCAGGCTACTTAACTGACCAGATCAATATCCCAGAAGAAGTTTCACTGACTTGATGTTACACTCTGATTAAAAAGTGTTACTTTATTTTTTCAGCAGTATATATAACTGATTTGGATTGGAATACTACAAGCTGGGTACTTTATTAGATCATACCAAGTTAGGCAGATTGTCTGATAATCTACAATCTGTTGAATCATTACAGAGGAACTAGGACTGTTTGATTTGTGGAAGATGAAATTTACTAAAAGTAAATGTAAAGCATTACACATAGGGAGTAAAAATGTTAGGTTTGAATATACAATTTCTGAAAATCAAAAGGACATCTTATGAGAAACATTTAGGAGTGGTGGTGAACCCATCACTATCAACTACCAGACAATGTTCAGAAACCATTAAGAATGCTAACAGAATGTTAGGTTATATTGCACAATGTGTGAAGTGGAAATCCAAGTTTTGCTCAAGCTTTAAAATGCATTGGTGAGTACTGTGTGTAGTTTTGGTCTTCAGGTTACAAAATGGACATTTCAACATGAAAAATCCCTGAGGAGAGCAACCACACTAATTCCAGGACCACAGGGAAAAACGTTATTAAGGAAAAATTAAAAGAGCACAGCTTTTTCAGTTTAAGCAAAAGAAATTAAGAGGAGACATGATTAAAGTGCTTAAAATTATGCAGTGAATTAGTACAGTGGACTGAGACTGTTAATTTTAAAATTAGTTCATCAAGAACACTGGGACAGTTGAAAAGCTGTTGAGGGTAAATTTTGCACAAGCATTAGGGAGTTTTTCATTGCACAATGAACCTTAGACAACATGGAAAATGTTATGAACTATTGTGGTAGACACTAGGACTCAACTTTGTTATTTTGGAAGAATTAAGTGGATTGGACTGGACGGCTTTGTTGAGCCGATTAACCTTGTCTCATATAGATTGTTTAAATGTTGAAATGACACTTTTAATGAAGCCACTCTATCTTTTTTCTTTTTCTATTGGCTGTATGCTTCGGGTACTCATGCTGAAAAGTGAACATCACTCCAGTCTGAGATGGCATGCACTCTGGAGCAGGTTTTCTAGTGATGGGCTGCACAATACTGACGTGTCGACACTGTGTCGAGCTTTCAAAGCACTGGTGCCAGAAGCACCGCTTCACGACTTGTTTCAAATGCATGCGTCACGTGATTTTGAGGCACGCTAGCGCCATGACGTCACTGGCATCTGCACAGTCACAAGCCGATATGGTCAGCCAGTCCACTGCAGTGGCCCTTCTGAAAGGTGCTCTTACGCCCCTTCGAACCTTCATGTGCATGTAGGTGGGATGTGCGTATTCAGCAAGCAAAAAAAAAAAGATTTTACGGGGATCAATAAATAAGAAGTGTTCTGAACTGTAGCAGAATAAATCATTATTGTAAATAGAATTACTGAAAGACTAACCTTTTGTCATTTCTGTATTCTTAAATCATCTTCCAGTAATACAATCCCCTGCAGTCACTGACACATTTAACGTTCCCTACTACTTACCTGTCGTATTACCCAAAGCATCAACACTGAGTTTCATTGAAAGCTTTACCGTCCTTCCTTTTATACAAATAAAATAAGACACCATCATCATGGCACTGCAAGATCTCAACAGCAGCGTGGCAAATTTTTTACGTACATAAGTGACTTTAGCTGGAGGTGGAAGTCCCATTTTACTTTATGGTGCCAGGCAGAGTGCAGCAGACAATTAGTCAGCAAAAGTGCTGTAAAGAAGCTGTCTGTTACGTTCCTGCCTTTGCCCAGTCTGATAGCGGTCATGTGACATCATATCTTTGATTGCCGAAACAACAAATAGTTCTGTGCAGGCATCAGCCACAGCGCTGCTCTTGTGAAAAGAATGGAGATAAATGGCATCAACTCAGAGAGGGGGAAGCAACTTATTGTACCACGTGAATGTCACTGAAAGAATAAAACTGAATAATAAAAAAAAAACAAGAACTAACTTTTATAAGTAACAAACATTTACACCGGGTGTTACATACTCTAATCAAATTTTTAATTATAGTATATTATTGTAATAATAATAGCAGCTCACTACTCAAAACGCAGAGCACCCGGTCTCGAACCAGAGTTGTAAAGTAGCAGTTCTTACCTTTAAACCATTCAAGAATACATATCAAATTCCTGTCAATTGACATTTGAGCTTGGGTTTGTAACTCATTGACAGCAACATGTTTTTTTTTTTCTTTGGTTATATTCTTGAATAAAAGTGCATGTGTTTATTTGATATTTGGACTAAAGTCTTCAGACATTATACACTTCATGCCATTATTAGTATAACATAGAAAAACTTTCTGCTTTAGGAATGTGTTCAGAATTTCTTGCCTTGCATTTCCTTTCATCCTACACTTACCCAGATCTTTGCAGACATGGAACACACATGAAATGCATGTATTCCAAATAACGATACCCTGTATTATTTACCCTATACAACTCCAGGAACCTCACACACAGATAAGGAGCCTTGGCTTGAGCTGGAAGAACATTTTGCCCAAGCTGAGCTCAGTCAAGGTGGGGGATGGGACAGCAGGCTGCTTGCGCCAATCAACGCATTTACAAAGCAAAAGATACTGATGGAGAGATCGAAAGGGATTTAAGGTGGGCCGGGATTACAAGTTTTTTCATAGTCTTCAGGGATTGTAGTGTTAACCAGTGTGCATGTCTTCTTGGTGCTTTGAACCGCACTCGACAATTCATTAACCAGTGCACATATCTGCTCAATGTTTCGAACCACGCTTGACGATTCATTAGCTAGTGCAAATGTCTACTCAGTGCTTTGAACTGTGCCCAACAGGTAATTAACCAGTGCTCATGTCTGCTCAGTGTTTCAAACCATGTGCAATGACTCATTAACCAGTACGCATATCTGCTCAGCGCTTCATATCATTATTCATCGAGCTGCATTTGAAGCACATGTTGCATTATCAGAATTCAAACACTCAACAGAATTGTCAGGCAAACTGAATGTTTGTGGATGATCAATACATTTTAAATGACTGTGCCTGATAATACTTTGTGACAAGAAACAAAACTATTAATTATTCATGTTACAAATGCCAACTGGTAGAATGCACAATGCTGCAAAGAAGCACTTTAGTATTACGGGTCACAACACCTATCTCAACATGATAATCTCTCATAAATATCCCATCTTTGCCACTTATCATTAATTTATCTATTTTCTCTATATAAATAATCAGCTAAATCAGGCAATGTATTCATGCAATAGAGGGTAAACTATCTATGCAAATCTTGCTTAATTTTCTCCATACAGACAGCAAAATTTTGTTGATAAAGAGCTTTGTTAACTTGTGATGTTTACCCCTGGGTATTTAAACTAATCTGGGATGATAAAAGGGAAGGTGTCCTATATAATATTGTGTGTTTGAGAGTTCACTGGAAAGAGCACACTTTTATTCAAATTAATTCTGAGACCAGAAATATTTTGAAATTCTGTTAGTGCTTTTAATACTGCAGGTACAGTATTGTGTGGATCTCACATATATAGTACCATATCATTTGCATATAGAGACATTTTCTGTTCAAGTGTTTCTCTGATAATCCCCTTTATCTCATAAGCATTTCAGCAGTGAACTACCAGTGGCTCAATGGCGATTGCAAAAAGCAGTGGTGACAAGTGGTATCCTTGTCTATTGCCAAATTCTAGTTTAAAGTAGTCTGAATTAATGTTGTTAATACAAAACTGAAGCTTCTGGATTGGTATATAGTAGTTTGATCCATGGACAAATGTTCAAGCCAAACCCAAATTTCTCCAATGTGATAAGGTAGTTCCATTCAACCATCCATCCATTATATCCTAACTACAGGGTCATGGGGGTCTGCTGGAGCCAATCCCAGCCAACACAGGGCGCAAGGCAGGAAACAAACCCTGGGCAGGGCGCAAGCCCACTGCAGGGCACACACACACCCACACACCAAGCACACAATAGGGACAATTTAGGATCGCCATTGCACCTAACCTGCAGATCTTTGGACTGTGGGAAGGAAACCGGAGTACCCGGAGGAAACCCATGCAGACACGTGAAGAACATGCAAACTCCACGCAGGGAGGATCGGGAAGCGAGCCCGGGTCCTCTAACTGTGAGGCAGCAGTGCTACCCACTGCACCACATTGCCGCCCCCCATTCAACCATATCAAATGTTTTTTTCTGCATCCAACGATATCTCTGGGTTGTTAGACTTTGTGGATGAATATCCATCCATCCATCCATCCATCCTCTTCCTCATATCTGAGGTCGGGTTACGGGGGCAGCAGCTTGAGCAGAGATGCCCAGACTTCCCTCTCCCCGGCCATTTCTTCTAGCTCTTCCAGGGAAATCCCAAGGTGTTCCCAGGCCAGTCAGGAGACATAGTCCCTCCAGCATGTCCTGGGTCTTCACCGGGGTCTCCTCCCAGTTGGACATGCCTGGAACACCTCACCAGGTAGGCGTCCAGGAGACATCCTGATCAGATACCCGAGCCACCTCATCTGACTCCTCTTGATGTGGAGGAGCAGCGGCTCTAATCTGAGCCCCTACCAGATGACTAAGCTTCTCACCTTATCTTTAAGGGAAAGCCCAGACACCCTGCGGAGGAAACTAATTTCAGCCGCTTGTATTCGAGATCTCGTTCTTTCAGTCACTACCCATAGCTCATGACCATAGGTGAGGGTAGCAACATAGATCGACAGGTAAATTGAGAGCTTTGCCTTATGGCGCAGCTCCTTTTCCACCACAACAGACCAATGCAGAGCCCGCATTACTGCGGACACCGTACCGATCCGCCTGTCGATCTCTCGCTCCATTCTTTTGTCACTCATGAACAAGACCCCGAGATACTTGAACTCCTCCACTTGGGGCAGGATCTCGCTTCCAACGCTGAGAAAGCACTCCACCCTTTTCCGGCTGAGGACCATGGTCTCGGATTTGGAGGTGCCGATTCCCATCCCACACACTCAGCTGCGAACCGATTCAGAGAGAGCTGAAGATCACGGCCTGATGAAGCAAACAGGACAACATCATCTGCAAAAAGCAGTGATCCAATCCTGAGTCCACCAAACCAGCCCCCCTCAAAAGCCTGGTTGTGCCTAGAAATTCTGCCCATAAAAGTTATGAACAGAATCGGTGACAAAGGGCAGCCCTGGCGGAGTCCAACTCTCACTGGAAACAGGTTCTACTTACTGCCGGCAATTCCGGACCAGCTCTGACACCGGTTGTACAGGGACCGAACAGCCCTTATCTGTGGGTGAATGTAGTTCATTAAACAGGTGTCAACCATTGGAAGCTAAGTGTCTGCCTTTAATAAATCCAGTTTGGTCTTGTAATATTACTGAAGGAAGCACTTTCTTAATCCTTACAGCTAGTACTTTGGAGAGTATCTCAAAATCATTATGCAGAAGTGAAGCACAGGTCTGACTTTTTAAGTAATGGTTCGTTGACTGACACTTAGTGCATCAGGTACTGTGCCATGCAATAATGAACTTTTAATAATGTTAAGAATAGACACTGCAAGAACATCCATTGCACGTTTTACTAGGTTTGTTGGCACCAGCTCTAGGGAACAAGTAGTAGGTTTCATTTTAGAAATTAAAGTCAAGACTTCCTGCTCACTTACAGGATTAAAATTTCTAAAGTGTTGAATGCAATGTGACACAGGGTCTGCTAAGCTAGTATGCGGTTTGCACTGTGATGCTGAGAACTGGGATCTTATATTTTTAATTTTCTCGTTAAAGAAGTTCATAAAGTCTGTACTGCTAATATCTGTTGGTATTTTGCACTGTAGATCTGAATTCCCATTTGTTAATTTAGCCACTGTTCTAAACAACACCAGAGTATTTTTATTATTGCTATTATTATTTTAGAATAGTAATCTGAATGAGCTTTAAAGAGAACTTTTTCATATTTAACACTCTCTGTCCTTACAGCTTTGCTGTTCTCCATCTCTGCTTTCGCAAACTAATTTAAGAGCTTGAGTGTTTTCATTAAACCAGGGAGAGGTTCTATGTGCTTTGATAATGTTTGTTTTAAGGGGAGCCACAGTATCCAGAGCATTTCTCAATGCCATATTATAATGTAATGTTAGCTGATCTAAATGGTTTTCCACAATTTCACTTGACTTACTCAAAGTATCTATAAATTTTGACACAGAATTAAAGTCTAAATGTCGTACTGTCTTTGTTTTAATCTGTGAGTGTACTGGTAAGGGAACATAGTAGTAATCAGAAATAACTTCATTTAATGGAATACATTTTAAATTTTGAATTTCAACTTTGTAAGTTATAATTAAATTAAATGTGTGATTACGAGTTGGAACTTTGACAATCTGACAAAATCCCACTGAATTTAACAAATAAGCAAAATATTTGCTAAAAGTGTCAGTTTCCACATCAATGTGTACATTAAAATCTCCCATCAAAAATACGATCATAATTTTTTGCCAAATCTGATAAAAGGCTGCCAAATTCAGTCATGAACAATGAATATGACTCTGGTGGCCTATAGACTAGCATTACAATTGTGTTGGAATCTGTTTTAATGTTTAAATGAATGTCTCAAAAGGATGTGAAGTTGCCTAAATTATTAGAAGTGATTTGAAATTTGTTACAATGAATTATTCCAAGGCCTCCTCCTCGACCAGAATTTCTAGACTTATGAAGTAATGAGTATCCATCAGGTGATGCCTCAGCTAGTGGAACAGTGTCAGATTTACTAAACCAGGTTTCAGTGAGAACACATAGACCGGATTTTGTACTTAATATAATATTTACCAAAACAGCTTTGCTTCCACTAATAAACTAATAAAAGTGGGTTAAGACGCCAGCTGCGAGATGAGTATATGGGGCATAATGATTTGAGCAGCATGATCAATGGGGGCATATTTGGAAATAACAATAGCATCATACTTAGATTTAATGATAGGCAAAAAAATTGTTATCTATAAAAAAAATAATCGATTCTTGAGTAGCAGTGATGCACTGGTGAGTAGAAGGAATATGCCCTTGAGTTTGGGTTTAGAAATCTCCGATGGTCTGATAACTTGTGATCAGTTACAAAATGAGTAATTGTTTTTGCAGTGTTAGATTTTGTCACTCCTGTGGCAGGTGACCTATCTAGGTCAGGACTTAAAACACGATTAAGGTCGCCAGCCATTATAATTCACATTGGGAATGGATGCAAATATGTTTTGGATGAAGTACCTATCATCCACATTGGGTGCGTAGATATTTATCAAAATCACTTTACGGTTAAATAAATTGCCCATGATGATCACATATCTCCCTTCAGGATCAGATACTACATGTATAAGAATTCCTACACCTCTAGTTTTCTTTGTAAAACTGCAATGGAATATTTGTCCAGTCCAGTCTCTGTGCAGTGTTTAGACCTGTTAGGTGAGTGAATATTTTCTCTCTCTTTTATTTGTGATTGATACCTTTAACATTCCAGCTCACAAAGTTAACTGTTTGGTCATGGAGACATTGCTTCTGAACTTTTGTGTCATTTTGTAGTCTTAATTTAAGGTTAGACAGCTTTGACCTTAATTTCCAATTTTCTCAGGAGTTATTGCAATGAAGCCTATTGTTGTGTTAGCACTTATAATTATAAGGATTGAAAGGATAGACTAGAAATAGCTTGCTCTCTTCACCCCTCCCCCCAATCTTGCCTCCACAGGTGAGGCTAGACCACACTTCACAAAGTCCCAGCCCTATGACATACCTAAGGACACAACACGCCACAACAAAACAATCCCTACAGCAGCGGTGTATAGCGATTAAAATAGAGATATCTATTGACAATACAGTGAAAATTCTTTAAGCATAAAATATAATCTTAAACAGTCTTGAAAGAGTAAACCCAGGAATTATGTTGAACTGTGGCCTTGAATAAGCATAGTAAGCTCTAATGCAAAAAACCAAGGGTATGATTAAAATGTAAACAAGAAGTGGCCAAGAAGGAAATAGGATGTATAATTACAGTACCAGTATCATTGCAAGCCATTCAAACAGCAGGTAAGATCCTCCTTGCCATTCCAGAACCAGATGCTACTCACAATTGTATTTCAGAAAAGTGTCGGGATCAGTTTTCTTAGCTTTTTTCCTGCTTCCTCCATAGAAATACAACTTGCCTTGAATGTCCACTTTCAGTTTGACATGATACAAGAGGCTGTATCTGATCTCAGCTTTCCATAAGCGCTGTTTAATGTTGTAAAATGTGGAACGTTTAGCAGCTGTTGAGGGTGAGAAATCGGAAAATAGGAATGTGGTTATTTTCAAAACGTATAATCTCTTGTTTCTATCTGAGAAAAAACATTATGTGTAATCTAAATTGTAATTTTTCAAAATGCACAATGGTATTCAAGGTATTTGATCCACATATGCGGTAAGCTGCTGGTATCTCAGTGTCTGATTTGAAATCCTCTCTGATTATTTTAGAGAATACAATTAGGTCCATAAATATTTGGACAGCGACAACTTTTCTAATTTTGGTTCTGTACATTACCACAATGAATTTTAAATGAAACAACTCAGATACAGTTGAAGTGCAGACTTTCAGCTTTAATTCAGTGGGGTGAACAAAACGATTGCATAAAAATATAAGGCAACTAAAGCATTTTTTAACACAGTCCCTTCATTTCAGAGGCTCAAAAGTAATTGGACAATTGACTCAAAGGCTATTTCATAGGCAGGTGTGGGCAAGTCCATCGTTATGTCATTATCAATTAAGCAGATAAAAGGCCTGGAGTTGACTTGAGGTGTGGTGCTTGCATGTGGAAGATTTTGTTGTGAACAGACAACATGCAGTAAAAGGAGCTCTCCATGCTGGTGAAAGAAGCCATCCTTAAGCTGCGAAAACAGAAAAAACCCATCCGAGAAATTGCTACACTATTATGAGTGGCAAAATCTACAGTTAGGTACATCCTTAGAAAGAAAGCAAGCACTGGTGAACTCAGCAACTCAAAAAGACCTGGACGTCCACGGAAGATAACAGTGGTGGATGATCGCAGAGTCATTTCAATGGCGAAGAGAAACCCCTTCACAACAGCCAACCAAGTGAACAACACTCTCCAGGGGGTAGGTGTATCGATAGCCAAGTCTACCATAAAGAGAAGACTGCATGAAAGTAAATACAGAGGGTGCACTGCAAGGTGCAAGCCACTCATAAGCCTCAAGAATAGAAAGACTAGATTCGACTTTGCTAAAGAACATCTAAAAAAGCCAGCACAGTTCTAGAAAAACATTCATTGGACAGATGAAACCAAGATCAACCTCTACCAGAATTATGGCAAGAAAAAAGTATGGAGAAGGCGTGGAACATTATCCAAAGCATACCACATCATCTGTAAAACACAGTGGAGGCAGTGTGATGGCTTGGATGTGCATGGCTGCCAGTGGCACTGGGACACTAGTGTTTATTGATGATGTGACACAGGACAGAAGCAGCCGAATGAATTCTGAGGTGTTTAGAGACATACTGTCTGCTCAAATCCAGTTTTATGATACAGATGGACAATGACCCAAAACATACAACCAAAGCAACCCATGAGTTTATTAAAGCAAAGAAGTGGAAAATTCTTGAATGGCCAAGTCAGTCATCTGATCTTAACCCAATTGAGCATGCATTTCACTTGTTGAAAGACTTGTTGAAGACTAAACTTCGGACAGAAAGGCCCACAAACAAACAGCTGCAGTAAAGGCCTGGCAGAGCATTAAAAAGGAGGAAACCAAGCATCTGGTGTCCATGAGATCAAGACTTCAGGCTGTCATTGCCAGCAAAGGGTTTTCAACCAGGTATTAGAAATTTTATTTCCAGTTATTTAATTTGTCCAATTACTTTTGAGCCTATGAAATAAAAGGATTGTGTTAAAAAAATGCTTTAGTTGCCTCATATTTTTATGCAGTCGTTTTGTTTACTCCACTGAATTAAAGCTGAAAGTCTGCACTTCAACTGCATCTGAGTTGTTTCATTTAAAATTTATTGTGGTAATGTACAGAACCAAAATTAGAAAAAAGTTGTCTCTGTCCAAATATTTATGGACCTAACTGTATATTTGTTTGTCCGCCATACAGATCTGCACTGGGCATCCGATCACCACCAAACTTGGCATGGGGCTCCTTTGTGACCAGGAGAAGGTCATTGGGTATGTTTGGTTCGGAAATATGTTCGTGGTGAACCGCAGCGCACCTTTTCACTGACACAATGTTTAGCACACGTCCCAGTAATTAAGATGGCCGCACGTTGTGACAGAACTTCACCGCGGTGCCATCTAGTGGCAGCTTTGGTCTCTGTTTTGTCGCTCTTTACCCATCTTTCTTTAAATTGCCAAGAGATGGAGGAAGTGTCCAAGTATGAGAAGGCCAACTACTTTGATTGGGTGAAGAGGAACTGCTGCATGGATGTAAAACATAAACGACCCAGTAAGCGTGACTGGCTGACACACCCGTGTTTCCGCACGTTTGAACAGAGACTCACCTTAAAAAGCATCCTTCCCACACCACTTCCCCCAATCGCAGCACCGACTGTATGTCACTTCTCTCTGTAGTTACCATCCCCAACGTCTTTTAGATGGCATCATGGTTCAACACAGATGCTCCTTTTAAACAAAGCACCCCTCCCCTCCATTTCTACCAGTTCGGTTTCAGTTCTACTCTTTCTCACTGCTTTTCCGTATTTGTAGTCCGGTTTGCTCGCTTTCAGTGTTACTCTTTCTGACTGGTGCTATTTATTCGCTTTCCGACGTATTGTAAATAACGTAAATTTATCTCACTGTGGTGCTTATGCAGTACGTAATACCATGTAACACATTATAATTGTCCTGCTTTTCGCTAACATATCCATGCAACCGAAAAAAACACATAGAATTGGAAAGATCACGTCAGATTCCACAACAAAGTCTATTTCAAGGCGTCTGAAATGCCACAGCACACAAAATCCAGAGTGGAAGAACTTACAATAAAATGGCAATTAGAAAAATTTTTGTTCTATTTCTATGTTGTTTCTTTCATTTGGGAAATTCACCGGTTATAGATTCCCCGGCAACGCCAGGTACTCCTGCTAGTATAAAAATAAAAATGGAGATTTAAGCCAATGGTCTCTAGTGCATTACATCAAGGAGCAGCGATACAATGCATAAGTAACCACATATTGTTATGTGTGTTGTGTGTTAGAGTACTACTGAAATACAGAAATGCTTGAGCTATTGACAGTAACACGCAAAATATAAATGAATGTGATTTTATAAATGCTACAGGCTCTCTACAATAGTTTTAAACACATATATTTACCTAAAGAAATAATAACCCTTTGACTTGGGGGACACGCATGCACACTGGGGTTGGGCAGATGTTTTTGGTATAACTGGTAATAGACTGTTCGATACTGATGTGTCGACACAGTGTCAAGCTTTCAAAGTTCACATGTTCAAAGCAACACTTCAAGGCTTGTTTCAAGCATGCCCATGCTGTGATTTTGAGACATGCCTTCGCTGGGATGTCACTGGAATTTTTGCAGTCAGAAGCCCTATTGGTCAGCAAGTCCACTGATCTTTCTTGGCTCACAAAACCCTTCTCTATATGTGCAGTGTTCTGACATGGATTCAGCTTTTGTGGTTCCCCTAGATGGGATTCACACATGGAGCACAGTCAAAGCAAAAATTAAGAACTTTTAAAAACAGTTATGTTGTACTTATCTATAAGTTAATAAATACTTTCAAGAGATATTCTGAAAGATTCTCATGCGATACCACATTTCTTGATATGGAGTCTTACAGGATTGGGGTCAATTCAGGAATGAACTCAACAATTCCAATTCAAACAAGGAAACGGAATTGGAATTCAACAACAACTACAGGAAATTGAATTAGAACTGATTTGGAGTTTCAGGAAGTCAGCAAAATTCTGCCAAATTCTATGTATTACTATTTCTGAGCATTTGTTGGGATTATATGTCGGAACATACATGTGAACTTTATTGTGCCTTACAAATACAGTACCATGAATAATAGTTGATGAACTGTAAGTAAAAAAAACTGAGAAATGTACATTAACAATTGATAAATGGTGAGTGACACTGTCGTAAGTATCTGACTATACTGTTTAATAGCAGTATACAGTGCATCCAAAAAGTATTCACAGCTCATCACTTTTTCCACATTTTGTTATGTTACAGCCTTATTCCAAAATGGATTAAATTTATTTTTTTTCTCAGAATTCTACACACAACATCCCAATACTTTGTCGATGCACATTAGGCAGCAATTACAGCCTCAAGTCTTTTTGAATATGATGCCACAAGCTTGGCACTACTATCCTTGGCCAGTTTCACCCATTCCTCTTTGCAGCACCTCTCAAGCTCCATCAGGTTGGATGGGAAGCATTGGTGCACAGCCATTTTAAGATCTCTCCAGAGATATTAAATCGGATTCAAGTCTGGGCTCTGGCTTGGCCACTCAAGGACATTCACAGAGTTGTCCTGAAGTCACTCCTTTGATATCTTGGCTGTGTGCTTAGGGCTGTTGTCCTGCTGAAAGTTGAACCATCACTCCAGTCTGAGGTCAAGAGCGCTCTGGAGCAGGTTTTCATCCAGGATGTCTCTGTACATTGCTGCAGTCATCTTTCCCTTTACCCCGACTAGTCTCCCAGTTCCTGCCACTGAAAAACATCCCCACAGCATGATGCTGCCACCACCATGCTTCACTGTAGGGATGGTATTGGCCTGGTGATGAGCGGTGCCTGGTTTCCTCCAAATGTGACGCTTGGCATTTACACCAAAGTGTATAATCTTTGTCTCATCAGACCAGAGAATTTTGTTTCTCATGGTCTGAGAGTCCTTCAGATGCCTTTTGGCAAACTCCAGGTGGGCTGCCATGTGCCTTTTACTAAGGAGTGGCTTATGTCTGGCCACTCTACTATACAGGCCTGATTGGTGGATTGCTGCAGAGATGGCTGTCCTTCTGGAAGGTTCTCCTCTCTCAACAGAGGACCTCTGGAGCTCTGACAGAGTGACCATCAGGTTTTTGGTCACCTCCCTGACTAAGGCCCTTCTCCCCTGATCGCTCAGTTTAGATGGCCGGCCAGCTCTAGGAAGAGTCCTGGTGGTTTCAAACTTCTTCCACTTACCGATGATGGAGGCCACTGTGCTCACTGGGACCTTCAAAGCAGCAGAAACTTTTCTGTAACCTTCCCCAGATTTGTGCCTCAAGACAATCCTGTCTCGAAGGTCTACAGACAATTCCTTTGACTTCATGCTTGGTTTGTGCTCTGACATGAACTGTCAACTGTGGGATCTTATATAGACAGGTTTGTGTGCCTTTCCAAATCATGTCCAATCAACTGAATTTACCACAGCGGTGGTACTCCAATTAAGCTGCAGAAACATCTCCAGGGTGATCAGGGGAAACAGGATGCACCTGAGCGCAATTTTGAGCTTCATGGCAAAAGCTGTGAATACTTATGTACATGTGCTTTCTCAATTTTTTTATTTTTAATAAATTTGCAAAAATCTCAAGTAAACTTTTTTTTACATTGTCATTATGGGGTGTTGTGTGTAGAATTCTGAGGCAAATAAGGGAGCCAGTTCTGGTTGTCCTTCCACTACAGGAAATGAACAGAATCCTCGGTATGGCACGCAAGGCTTAGGTAACTTGGATACCTCCTCCGATGCTGGTAACACTGTAGCTGTAGATGGGACTGTGGTGTCCATAAATGCAAAAAAGTTTTTTTCTCTTTTCTGGTGGTAAAGAGCAATCCTTTGTAGTTGCTACTTTTGTAGCAACCTTCCCTGTTAGAATATCTTTGATGTTTTGTCTTTCTCCACCCATACAACAATCAAGTTTATATCTTGGGTCCAGGGGCCACATGTCTAACGCCGTGCATAGAATTCGCACTATAACATGGCGTAAGCACAAAAGCCAAAATGTGCTTACGCACAGAAAAATCCAGATGCAGGAATCTGTGCGTACTCCAACTTTCACGTTCTTATGCTACATAAATCCCATTTTTAGTATTCAGTAATTTTCAGATCTGCGGCTTAAATGTATTGTTAATTTCCAAAATGCAATGTAAGTAAAATTGTGTGCTGCATAACAAATCAAAAATGTCTTCAAAACAGAATCAGTGCCATCAGCAGTGTCTTCTGTAATTTGTGTGAGCCTCAGGACTTTTGCATTAAATGAGACAAAAAGTTAAAAATAAACCTTGTGAATTCATCCAGAGTTTGACCTAACAATCACTGAAGTACTGAAAAGAAGTAGCAACTGGATAATCACATCTGGACCCAAGCAGCTGACTTACTTAGTAACATCCATCCCTTGTGAATGCATTTTATCAAAGGCTGGCGACTGATCAGTAAATAAGTAGTCCAAACTTTAGCAAAGCAGAATAAATCATTTATCTATATATATCTATATATAAGTATTGAATGACTGAGCTTTTGTTGTTTTTATATTCTTAAACCATCTTCCAGTTATGAAATCCCAGTCACTGACACTTTTAAATGTTTCCCTGCTCCTTTTCTGACCTGTTACCCAAAGCAGGCACCTTCTGTCATTTGTCACTGATCATCAACACCGGGTTTCATTCAAGGCTTTACCATCCTTCCTATCATACACATAAGAGCCTGGGCATCAGGGTGAGGAGGTGTCTTGTCTCCCATTACTTGAGCTCATCTGCACTCCTCAGTCTAGGAGCTACACTGGCACACATGACACTACTACCAAATGCAATGGAGAAAACTGTCAATTTACACCTTCAGAAGAGGAATACATCAGCTATACTCAAGCATTCCATTGCCAAACATAAAAATACAAAGCATAATTTTCAGACAAAAAATGAGTTTTGTTAATTATAAAAAAGGCACCATAACTACTATATGTATTGTTACTTTTTGTTTATTCTCACCAAATATTACATATATAGATGGGCAATGAATATGGGTAAAAATAATTAAGATTAAATTAAAATAAAAACACTGTCAAAATATATTAATAAACAAACTGGCATTGGCCTTTAAGTAATATAAAAAAAGCTTGCAAACTGTCATTTAGGACATAATGCATTGTTAATGGCACACTCTCTACTGAGATGTCAAAAAAAAAAAAAAAACAGCACAGTCTTTAGAAATTCACAGCCTCCTTGATTTTTGATCTTATAAATTAATTGTCAATATCATAGAAATTAAATCATTTTAAAAAGAACAACAAGTCTTCTACAGTCAGTTCAATAAACACTCCCTTTAAAATGTATGTATATGCAGCATATATGATAGAATCTTAATGAAGCATGACTAATGAGCAGTAACAAAATATGAAACTGAGGAATTATAATCCATATTAATGGAGGCAAGTAAAAATTATGATTTTCTAAAATGGGCACTGTAAATGTAGGTAATTCAGTATACTGAAAAATGTAAAAGGCATGTGTATGCAATTCTGTATCGATTCAAGAACTAAGTAAGCCATCTATTGTATTAAACAGGAACTCAAACAGTAAATACTGCAAAAACTACTGCAAATGAAGCATTTATCTAACAATGAAGGTTCAAATGGTCATGTTTGCAAGGTGCAGATTGGCTGAAACTATTTATAGAGATTTGTCCTAAAAGGAGAGTGCTGTACAGCGATCAGAAACAAAAACAAACATTTAAGCATGCTGGACAGTAGTTTGTTATGTTTTTGTACAATATAAATTCAGTATGACACCAGTGTCTCCAAACACTTAAATATGAAATTTAATACGGTTTACAGTGAAACTCTACAGTATATATCTATGACACTTTATATCAGACAAAGGAAATCACGGCAAGCCACAATGACAATAATGAATTGTCAGCAACTAACTTTTAGCCTGTCACTGAACTATATCAACTGAAGTGTGTAATGTTAATACAAACTACAAAACATCACTAGAGGGTTAAGTGTCAAATGTTTGTCTGAGAGGCATATACATCATAATTAAAATCAATGACGTGCACAGAGATTTTGGTGGGATGTTGCTCACACAGGAGAAAAAGTGTACTTTACAATTCAGGATTTTTTATGTTTTAACATTGGACACAAATTAGTGCCTACTTTTACTTCTATGATTTTAATTCCACTGGAAATGTGGATGCATCATTAGGGCCACTGGAAAATATTTGTCTATGATTGCTGATTTTATTAGCAGAAGTGACAAAACACTCCCTTTATGTTCTTAATATATATAAAGGAATTCTCATCAAATTTTATTAAACACCAAATGTACTTTAAGACCAAGAGCTTACATCATGGCACATCAGAACAACTTAAATTATACTCTATATATAAATACTTAATTTTATACAGCATAATGTTTAACTTAAAAACAGAAAGAATAAGATGTTTTGGAATACCATCACTGTATGATTCTACAAAATGAACACAATATACTGTTGCCACACTTGCCCTGTAGCTCACAGAATTTCAGAAGTGCATTATTTAGATTATTATTCAATTATGGTAAAATGATTCTTCTGTTACTATGAACTTAATGCTTTTTCCATATATCTGTCCTATGTGTGTGGCTGTCATTAATGGAAAGAAAATTAGCAATAAACAATAGCAAAACATATATGAAAGAAACCAGTTAAATACTCCTGAATTAAGCTAGTAATCTCATCATATAACTCATTATAATGGGCTACTATGCATGATATGAAACGCCTGCTGTCTGATCTATTTGTCATGCAAAATAAATACATAGTAACAATACTAATACCATATTGTTTAGACTTTGAAATGCCAGAATTCTCGGAAATACTGATAATGGTAAAGTGAACTGTCAAGATATTAGCATACTTTGAAAACACTTCTGTAAATTATTGTAAGTCACCCTTATTGGTAGATTCTTCATCTTCATCATGTCCCCTGGTTGCTAACTTCTGGCAGCAAGGGAGTGACTGGAGGCACCTAAGAAACTGCCCTATTGTTTCCTTAAAATTTATATATGGTGTATCACCCTGCAAAGTCAGTAGTACACTTGCAGTTTAATCTAACTGTTGCTCCTGGGGTACCAAACTAAACTGCTATGATACACAAAATAGGATAGAATAGGATTTTTGTAATTACAAATTACAAAAATCTACAGGGTGGTCCAGATCTAATTATGCAATTTTCTTTCTGCTATAAATTATTACGTTTATTACTCCGAGCCTATATCCAATTGAATGGAGGACAAGTGGGACATTACATGGAAAAAAATCAGTGAATTAATTCAATGTAAGTCCATTTTCATTTATTACAAGATATTTCGAACAATTCTTTTGTATTGTTTTCCTGCATTGCATTAAAAGTTGCATAATTAGATCTGGACCACCCTATATTTTATATCTATATATATCTACATCTACATCTCTATATATCTATATCTATCTATATAAATGACAAAAAACAGCAATACGCCAACTTCACTCAGACCGTTTTAACACCTGTCTTGTTTACACTGTTCACATCCACTAAGCTTCTCGTTCAAAAGGTTTAAACAGCAAAAAAGTGTTTGTCTCAGTGACTTATTTACAATAACTGTTAATCATGTACATTTAGTATCAGCTATTGGTAGTGTGATTGCTGCCCAATAAATGTTTAGTTTTGTTATCTTGCTTAAAGCTTGGAACTTCACTTCTATTCTGGGAATTCCATTTGTGATGCATTTAAAAAAAAAAAAAACGGCATCCCTGTTAAAGACCATATTTAATGTTCATATGTGAGCGTAAACAGAAGCCTAACTGCTGCTTTTTCTCTGTTTATTACAATGAAAGAGAGACGTGCATTCCAAACAGAAAAAAGGGCACTTGGGCAAGTATGTGGAAAGGTACAGAGGCTTGAGCCCTTTGTGCACATCCCTGATTGAAATAATATTTGAATGCATACTGCATACAAAATAGAGAAATTACTGCAGAGGTTACCTTACCTGAAATGGGTAAGTGTTACTGAGCATGTTTATCTCCAGCAGGTTTGTGAGCTACAAGAAGAATCACTTCAGCTAAAGTTTATGTTAATGCACTCATCAGATTCACGTAAGTTTAGTGGTTCATCTATTACCTTTATACTAAGTAATATCATGCATCAGCCTTGGTACTGTTGTTGCAGTTGTGGGGATGCAAAGACTCCCACTGTCTGAAGATAGTGATTTCTTTATTTTGTTGCAGGGACCCGAGGAGCACATCCAGCTTTGACCCGGCATGCACATACTCACACGAAGAGACACTGATAGGCAGGACAATGAATCGATAAATAAAAAAAGATAATAAAAGACATATTAAGTAATGAAAAGAAAAAACATTACACCAAAATGCATATGCAAATGCCCTCCCCAGTTACCCAACGGCGGTAATTATTTACATTCACTACACAGCAAACAATAAACACAAATAAAGTCCAACATAGTTGAGAAAAGCAGAAGCAAGTGATGATGGAAAGTGGAATGGAAAAGCCTATGAACAACCCTCTGAAGGAAATTTGTTTTGTTCCACCAGTTTCCCATTGCAGCATTAAGATTTGATGTGATTGGGAATGCTCCCCAGATGTGATGAAGCCTACCAAGACAAATCCACACCAACATGTAGGCACAGGACAGCACAAAACTGTAGTTGTAATTGTAATCCAGTGTTGTGTGTGATGAGTAAAAACAGATGGATGATCGTTCCTTTAGCATCTTTTTGGCTTCTTTTTAAAGAGCCCACTTGATTAATTTTCTTCCCACTAATTCAGCTGCCCTCCAGATCTGCCCAATAATGTAAAACCTCCACGGCTGGTGAGACTTATAATGATACACTGCTATGCAGTTTTACTTTGGATAGCTAAGTATTTAAGGTGGAGGTGCATTGACTTCTTATTATAGTGGCTTGCTGTGGCAGGCTGAAGTATTTTTATTTTTTTTACTTTATTTTTATTATGTCTTTTTTATGATCTCCCATTACTGTGTGTTGGTTTTCTGTCCAGTAGCAGTGTCATATATTTACTTGCACAATCTACCTTTTATATTTTATGGTGTGAACCTGCAGCATTGCATTCTGAATGACTAAATTCTTTTTACTTTTGTCTCTGTTGCTTATGCAGTTTCAGGCAGTGATGGATGAAGCACTCAAACTATTTACTTAAGTAAAAGTACAACTAAAGAAGCAATAATGTTCTCTAGTAAAAGCTTAAGTATAAGATGGCATTAGGTATGCCAAATAAATATAAATTGTATTAAATGCAAAAATAGTACAGGCACTGCTAAATTAATTAAGAATGATGTAGATTATGCTACTGTCATAGCCAGATTAAGACCTCCATGGGCCTTAGGGTGTCCAAACTGAAAAGATGCCTCCTAAAACCCACCATTATGAACATATGTCAATGATAAATCAGTTACAGGCTTTGAAGTATAAAAAAAATCAAATCATTATGTAAGTGTCCTATAGCAGGTCCATGGCTCAAAAAGTGGCAGTTTTAATAAATAAATAAATAAATAAATAATGAACTCGCTCGTGGTGGGGAGTGCAGCAGGTGCAAGCCACCTACCGGGAAGATGCCCCATCTAAGGGTTGGTGTGAGGTGATCAGCTGTCCGTCTTGCCTTGCTGGCACATGTGTGCAATCTGATTGTCTTCTTATCAGCCTGGGGTGGTAATCAGGCAATCACACCTGCAACAGCTCCCCAGCCTATAAAGTGGAGTGCAAGATCAAAGAAGGAGGAAAAAAGAAAAAAAAAAAAGGAAAAAGACAAGAAAAGAGAAGGGAGGTTAAAGGACCATAGAAGCAGGCAGAAGAAAAGAGAGAGAAAAGAAGCCAGTGAACAGAGTGGTAGCAGGTGGATGGGAATAGAGCCCCAAAGAGGATCAAGTGGCCATCGCTCAGGAAGGGGCTGTGGGTCGCTCCCATTGAGCGTTTTGGGAGTAGAACCAACCATTATGCTCTGGTGGTACTCTCACCGGAAGATGCCTTTGAGAAGGCAGCAGTGAGTGTATGGAGTGCCTGTGCCAGGTGAAGCCTGGACTGGCAGTGGTTTGGGAGGTGCAGGGCTCTGCGGTTCCCCAAGGACACCGTGGAGTTGGCTGCAGGGGAAATGGGCCAGATGAGATGGGTGTCTGTTCCTGCTGATCGATGACACTTCTCCAGGCTGCACTGCACTTGGGACACTGTTTTGGGGATTTTTATAATAAAAGCACCAGCACTTTTTACCATTCCCTTGTTTGGTAGGTTTTTTCCTCATCTGACATGCTCATCCCAGTCATGACTATCAATGGTGTTGGGTTCAAGAGGCTCCCATAGAGGGAGCAAGGAGCCAAACCACACTGCCACAGTTTGACTTTATTTTTTTTTTGTTTTTTATGGGGTAATACATTTAGCAGGTGGTACACTGGATCTTCATGGGGACCTATGCATGATTACAGTACAGATAAAGCCCACAGTATTTCTAATTCACAGCAAATTTTCCTGAGAGTACACAATAAACAAAGGCAAGTGAAAACAGACCTTTGTCATACAAAATATAACACTACAGGTTCATATGATAATATGGCAATGTGACAATTTGGGAAACATTTTAAATAATCAAACTTCACTGCACAACTTTATTTTGTTTGGGATCTGTTCTCTGGGATATTTTGAATTCCAGTTCCTGATACCAGCCTGTCCTTTAAGTACCTAACCTTTTAAAACCCCCTGTTTATTCTCCTGGGGCCTCATGTGTAAATGATGAATATGCACAAAAATGTTGTGACTGATGACATGATCACCGCATGGAGTTGTATCATTGGCACAGGGGGTCAGAGTTTGTAATATCGTCTGAAACAGAATAAACAAACGGTGGGCTGTGACCTTTTCACATTGACTTTGATATCTGACTGATTCTTTTTTTATATGGGGAACTGTGCGACTTTCTGAAGTTGAACTTTTGAGAGCTATGCTGTGTCACTCCATAACTTCCTTTTCTTGCTTATACCACTGCTTATGCCAAAAAATACTAAATTTTTCCTTGCTTCCACTTCGCATTTGCTGAAATTCTACTTTAATCCACATAATTCTGCCATTGTGTTTTACCTAAACACCGAATGGAAGGTGATATTTCAATTGATTTGCATATGAAAATATGCAAAATTTTGGGAAGAAATGTGAGAGGGCTGTAGGTACGTGCACATGCGTTAAATTTCATGATCATTGGGATTTATACACGGGAAGTGGGTGGAACTTGGACTAGTTTTATGCATGTGAATTTTTTTGTGCATACAAACAGTTTCAGTTTATGTCCGTATGCTATGTTTTAGTATGAATGCTACACACAGCGTTATACATGATGTCCCTGGTCCTTATTTTCTAACAGTAATCAACAGCAGGCTTGTAGTCTTTTCATAACAGAGACCAGGATCACATGAAATCCTGAGAATGTTTTTTGCATAAAACAAAAACGTTTCATAGAACAGTTTAGTGAGCTGTCAGCCACTTTCAGACAGTCATTGCTGGACTTTAAGGCTCTTCAGCAAAAGTAAGGAAGCCTACCTTTGGCTGGAAGAGAGTCATTCCACAAGCCTCACATTCCATCATCTGAGCATTAGGCAACCCTTCTAAATTCCAATGGTTCATAAACCAATGTCAACTGATATTTGATCAGCAGCCGCAAACTTGTAATAAAGAACTTTCAATGGTTGCTTTCATTATTTCAATTCAAGTGTATACGCCTCTTGTCCAGCCTTCAGCCCTGCAGGCTAACAACCATCTTCTTATATTTCAACCAGGGTCTTTTCCATGGTTCAAGGATAGTTATTGTTTATTTACTCGTATTATTTTTCAACTATATATTTGTACATTATTCTGTTTTCGGTTTTGTTTTGTCTTTACTGCATTAATTTAAAAGTTTGTTGTGTATTAGTTTGTATTTTTGTGCTATATTATGTAGTTTACTAGTGAAATATTTATAACAAATAGAAATAAAAATATCATAATGTTAAATAATTATTGTATGAAATTATTTAAGTATTTGTCCAAACAATGAATTTGTCATATAGGTAGTTTTTGTGCAATATAAGCAGTGTTCAACACTAAGATGGATGAGTTTAAATAAAAGGGATCAACAGTACAGAGTAATGAGGATTGTGGTAGAGAGGTGAAAAAGAGTGCAGGCAGGGTGGAATGGGTGGCGAAGAGTGTCAGGAGTAATTTGTGACAGTTATCAGCAAGAGTGAAAGGGAAGGTCTACAGGACGGTAATGAGACCAGCTTTGTTATATGGGTTTGAGACTGTGGCACTGACCAGAAAGCAGAATACAGAGCTAGAGTTAGCAGAGCTAAATATGCTAAGATTTGCACTGGGTGTGACGAGGGTAGATAGGATTAGAAATGAGTACATTAGAGGGTCAGCTCAAGTTGGATGGTTGGGAGACAAAGTCAGAGAGGTGAGATTGCACTGGTTTGGACTTGTGCAGAAGAGAGATGCTGGGCATATTGGGAAAAGGATGTTAAAGATAGAACTTCCAGGCAGGAGAAAAAGAGGAAGGCCTAAGAGAAGGTTTATGGATGTGGTGAGAGATGACATACAGGCGATGGGTGTAACAGAACAAGATACAGAGGACAGGAAGATATGGAATAAGATGATCCACTGTGGTAACTAACCCCTAATGGGAGCAGCCAAAAGAAGAATACTTATTCTTCAGCTTAATAGTGGAGCCAAATTGTAAAAGAATGTTTAAGACCTTAATTACCAGAATTATTTTTTTTAGTTTGTTTTGCCAGATACTTTATATTATTTCAATCTGAGCTGTTCTCAATTAACATGTCTGAAAAAAAATGTTGCATAGAAAAATGTTCTTGCTGCTTTGTGAAGAACAAGGATATGTTGCTAATCATGTATTGGTCTATCAGTACACAGTTCACATTTAAGCAATGCAGGTTCTCATGGGTTTGCATCTGCAAGCTACAGAACTGGTCTAAATGTGAAACTCCATCAAACTCTTCTCAAGTATCTCTGAATTAATTTCAAATGGCAAACTTGGAGGCATTTACTCCAAAGGCACTTTTGTGTGTAGTCTCTGCCCATTCATCTTCAGTGTTGTGCCTTTTTTCTAAAATATTCATGAGTGTCAATCTCCGTTTTACTGAGGGGCAAACACAGCACTTTCTATACCTAGGTTATAGCAACAAACATCTACCTCCACTTATATTTCACAAACAAGTCACAACTCTGTTGACACAGTCTTCTGTTTTTATCAACTTTTCTTTTCTTTTCTTTAACATTGCAGTGGGTTAAGAAAGTCGGCAGATACAAATCAACACAGAGTTGAAAAAAATATGTGAGTGTCAGGGCCAGTTCTAGCATGTTTGCTTCCCAAGACAACACTGTAAAACAGTACTTTTCCTAAAACTTAATAATACGACACTTTTATGAAACTAGTATGTCATGAAATGTAGGATTCTCTCTCTCTCTCTCTATATATATATATATAAAATTCACTAAGGGCACGCAAGACAGTGAGCGCTAGCAAGACAGCCACGCCCACCATCTCGTCATCGGGAACGCACAACAAAGCCCCACCCGCCATCTCTAATCCTCCTTCCGCGTCCACCGTTGCTCTCTAGGCTAAAAAGAAGGCTAAATCAAACAGCAATAATTAGCAAACAAACAAAGATAACTGGCAGTAACAGTGCAAAATTCATAATTGGTATGCCAGTTTGAAAAGATAAGTTTTCAGGATAGTTTTAAAATGTGTTATTGAATCGAGCTGATGTATATGAGAGAGAAGAGAATTCCTGAGTTGAGGAGCACTATGAGAGACGCTCAAGCTCCCATAGCACAGAGTTTGATGTGTGGTACAGAAAGTACAGCTGCAGATGAGAATCTGAGTGAGCGAGAGGAGTGTCAGTCTGTAAGAGATCAGTGAGGTTGTGGAGAGCTTTAAATGTTAAGAGCGGTATTTAGTATTGTATTCTGTAGTTATCAGGGAGCCGGTGAAGTTGAGAGAGAATAGGTGTACAGTAATCCCTCGCTATATCACGCTTCGACTTTCGCGGCTTCACTCTATCGCGGATTTTAAATGTAAGCATATCTAAATATATATCACAGATTTTTCACTGGTTCGCGGATTTCTGCGGACAATGCGTCTTTTAATTTATGGTACATGCTTCCTCAGTTTGTTTGCCCAGTTGATTTCATACAAGGGACGCTATTGGCGGATGGCTTAGAAGCTACCCAATCAGAGCATGTATTACATATTAACTAAAACTCCTCAATGCTATAAGATATGCTTCCCGCGCGGTGCTTGATTGTTTGCTTGTCTCAGCCTCTCTCTCACCCTCTCTGACATTCTCTGTGCCTGACGGAGGAGGTGTGAGCAGAGGTGCTGTTTTCACAGAGGCTGTTTGCTTAAAAGATACTGATGCTCCTCTAAAAAATGCCGCTTTATTGCGGTGCTCGGCATATTTAAAAGCACACGTATTGATTTTTTGATTGTTAGCCTTAATCTCGCTCTTTTTCTCTGACGTTCTCTGCACCTGACGGAGGAGATGTGAGCAGAGGGGCTGTTTGCACAGAGGCTGTTTGCTTAGAAGATACTGACGCTCCTCTGAAAAATGCCGCTTTATTGCGGTGCTCCGACAAACTTAAAAGCACACGTATTGATTTTTAGATTGTTTGCTTATCTTTGCGAGCGCTCGTTCTCTCTCTTAAATTCTCTGCTCTTGATGCAGACACTCCTTTGAAGAAAAGATATATTTGCATTCTTTTAATTGTGAGAAAGAACTGTCATCTCTGTCTTGTCATGGAGCACAGTTTAAACTTTTGACTAAAGGGTGTTATTTCATGTCTAGAGGGCTCTAATAATGTTAACAGTGTGGTAGAATTTATAAGGGCTTAAAATATATAAAAATAACTACACAAACATATGGTTTCTACTTCGCAGATTTTCATCTATCGCGGGGGGTTCTGGAACGCAACCCCCGCGATCGAGGAGGGATTACTGTAGTATGTTCAGTGGATTTAGAACAGCAGGTTATTCTCCTGGCAGCAGAATTTTGAATAAATTGTAAGCAATGGATACGTTTTTGTTGGATGTCAGATAGAATATCATTACAGTAATCTATACGTGAGGTGACTCGGGCATTAACCAATACTTTAGTACTGTGTTGCGTAAGAACAGGATGAAGTCTAGAAATGTTTCGGAGATGGAAGAAAGCAGTCCGAGAAATGTTACCTATACGGGAGGAATTATTGAATAACAATACAATTTAAGCAAAAGAAGATTAAGAGGTGACATGATTGAAGTGTTTAAAATTCTGAAGGGAATTAGTACAGTGGATTGAGACTTGTATTTTAAAATGAGTTCATCAAGAACACGGGGACACAGTTGGAAACTTGTTAAGGGTAAATTTCACACAAACATTAGGAAGGTTTTCTTTACACAAAGAACGATAGTCACTTGGAATAAGCTACCAAGTAGTGTGGTAGACAGTAAGACGTTTGGGACTTTCAAAACTCGACTTGATGTTTTCTTGGAGGAAACAAGTGGATAGGACTGGCGAGCTTTGTTGGGCTGAATGGCCTGTTCTCGTCTAGATTGTTCTAATGTTCTAATAATAATAATAAGTATTATTATTATTATGCAATAATTGCCATTATTAGTGTATAAATGGTTATAAATAATTGCATTTAAACGATTCGCCAAAATCTGTTGTAAGCAAATGATAATGTTCAAAACGTTATTTTTTTTCATCAGAAAAAACGGTTTCCACTTCTACCTGTATTAGTTTAAATGGCACTTTTACCACTCGCACGTGCAGACGCCCTGACTTATCGTGTCAACCGGGCAACACAGTGAATGCGGCGTCTATCTATATATGTCTATGTTTTCCGTAGCCTGCTACAGGAAGGTACTCTCTTGACCATTGGCATTGGTTTCCCTCCTTGCTATTTTCGTTAAACTGCGACGGTGGTTTCCTAAGCCTTTGTTATACCGAATTCCTTTCTCACCGTTTTCTGTTCCTATTCTTACACCGCCGTATGCTACGGCGGGCTTCAGCTAGTTGCTATTATTACTGATATTTGACCATTTGATATAATGTTACCAATATGATATTTTGAATCTGGTAGTTTATCTTATAATAAACTGATCTCTATATTTACATTCATACATACATTTTATGCAGACCATAGGTATAAATTTGTTTTAATAAATTTCACAATTTTTGTAAATGAAAACTAGCAATTTACTACAGATATTAGGTAATGAATATAAATGTAACATTTTAGAACCGAGTATATTTTATTTACAAAATGTGCAAACACAAATAATATGTAAATATAACAATATAAAAGTAATATACATTAACTGCTTTAAGGTAGTCCACTTTTACAAATACAGTTTTAAAATGGAAATAATATATATTTGATTAAAGTTCTATATATTTGTAAAAATACAAATCACTAATTTTTTTTTCTTACCTTCAGTCTTTTTGAGCTTAGAAAACAACATGTTTAAATTTATTGTCTAGGCCAGGGGTGGTGAACTCAGTGCCGCAGTGGCTACAGGTTTTCATTCTAACCCTTTTCCTAATCAGTGACCACTTTTCACTGCTAATTACATTTTTACCCATCACTTTAATAACCCTGTTAGAAGAGTTCAGGAATTGATTCCTTTCTTCATTAAATGACAGCCAAGCAGAAAGGAGATGTGAAACGAGCTAACAGATGACCAGTTAAACTGGGGCTTCAAACTCCAACCAATTTCACTCCAATCACTTTCTTAATGAGAAGCCAATTCTTGCTGTTAATTAAACCTGTTATTTAATTCCATGGCTTGTTGCTGCTCTCATTCTGCCACTGCATACATTTCAAAAACTGTTTTTCTGTTCAACCTTACCAAGACCATCACATCTCTTTAAATTCAGATACTGTGTAATGGGCACAGGGGAGCTGTTCATGTGGTGGCTTGTTTAGTGTGTCATTATTGTTTGGCTGTTAATTAAAGAAAAATAAACAGGTATGGGGCCTGAGTCAAGTTATTTGAAAGAAGTAATCAGCAGCAAAAACTGGTCACTAATTAAGAAGATGGTAAGAATGAAAACCTGCAGCCACTATGGCACTCGAGTCCTGGAGTTTGCCATCCCTAGTCTAGACCATTTCACTATCCACTGATAAGGCTGCTAAGGATTTCATTAATCTTGAGATGTAGTAGTTATATGTGTCCCACAAACACAGACACATCGTAGGAGTTGGGTTTTTCTTGTTATTTTGTACTAATTTCACAGATTATTCATGCTATTATTAATATAGAATAGTAATTATTATAGTAATCTAAGTTTAGCATCTCTATTTTGCATCATTATTATTGTACATGTTTTATACAAGAAGCCTTTCAAGTTCATTTTACTTTGCAAGCCGTCTTAGTTGGGGGTCATCAATTCCAAAGCGTTTTTCTTTTCTTTCATTGTTTAACGCATACAGATCCCTGGTCTGTGCCACTCTGGCTTGTCCCACCCACCTCTCTTGCAACCTCTGTCCCCACATAACAGATTCTTCTCAAAAACTTACTTATCAGAAAGCATAACCACTGTATGCCCCTTTTTTCACACCATGAAACATTACTTTATCATTGACCGAAAGCTGAACTGTGATTTCTGGTATTCGTTTTAGCAGCATTTCATTGAAGCGTGATTTATGTCAGGAAGGAAAAAGAGTTCCATTTTCTGAAAGGACAATCCTAGATAGATAAATACTTTATTAATCCCAAGGGGAAATTCACATACTACAGTAGCAGCATACTGATAAAAAACAATATTAAATTAAAGAGTGGTAACAATGAAAGTATAGCAGACAGACTATAATTTTGTATAATATTAACTTTTACCCCCGGGTGGAATTGAAAAGTCGTACAGTGTGGGGGAGGAACGATCTCCTCAGTCTGTCAGAGGAGGAGGACAGTGACAGCAGTCTGTCGCTGAAGCTGCTCCTCTGTCTGGAGATGATCTTGTTCAGTGGATGCAGTGGATTTTCCATCATTGACAGGAGCCTGCTCAGTGCCCATCGCACTGTCACAGATGTCAAACTGTCCAGCTTTGTGCCTACAATAGAGTCTGCCTTCCTCACCAGTATGTCCAGGCGTGAGGCATCCCTCTTCTTTATGCTGCCTCCCCAGCACACCACCACGTAGAAGAGGGCGCTCGCCAGAACCGCCTGATAGAACATCTGCAGCATCTTATTGCAGATGTTGAAAGATGCCAG
The DNA here is from genome assembly GCF_016835505.1 of Polypterus senegalus. Lineage (NCBI taxonomy): Eukaryota > Metazoa > Chordata > Cladistia > Polypteriformes > Polypteridae > Polypterus > Polypterus senegalus. Next base: position 101,869,621 of record NC_053166.1, read on the forward strand.
CCTTCTAAGGAACTATATTCGGCTCTGTCCTTTCTTACACAGAGCATCAGTATTGGCAGACCAGTCCAATTTACCATCCAGCTGCACTCCCAGGTATTTATAGGTCTGCACCCTCTGCACACAGTCACCTCTGATGATCACGGTGTCCATGAGGGGCCTGGGCCTCCTAAAATCCACCACCAGCTCCTTGGTTTTGCTGGTGTTTAGTTGTAGGTGGTTTGAGTTGCACCATTTAACAAAGTAATTAGTTTCCTATACTCCTCCTCCTGCCCACTCCTGATGCAGCCCACGATAGCAGTGTTATCTGCAAACTTTTGCATGTGGCAGAACTCCGAGTTGTATTGGAAGTCCGATGTATATAGGCTGAACAGGACCGGAGAAAGTACAGTCCACTGCGACGCTCCTGTGTTGCTGACCACAATGTCAGACCTGCAGTTCCCGAGACGCACATACTGAGGTCTGTCTGTAAGATAGTCCACGATCCATGCCACCAGGCATGAATCTACTCCCATCTCTGTCAGCTTCTCCCTAAGGAGCAGAGGTTGGATGGTGTTGAAGGCACTAGAGAAGTCCAGAAACATAATTCTTACAGCACCACTGCCTCTGTCTAAGTGGGAGAGGGATCGATGTAGCATATAGATGATGGCATCCTCCGCTCCCACCTTCTTCTGGTATGCAAACTGCAGATGGTCAAGTGCGTGGCAGACCTGTGGCCTCAGGTGGTGAAGCAGCAGTCTCTCCATGGTCTTCATCACATGTGATGTCAGAATGACAGGCCGGCAGTCGTTCAGCTCACTGGGACGTGGTACCTTTGGGACTGGGCTGATGCAAGATGTTTTCTAAAGCCTCGGGACTCTCCCCTGTTCCAGGCTCAGGTTAAAGATGTGCTGTAGAGGACTCCCCAGCTCCAACGCACAGGCCTTCAGCAGTCGTGGCGATACTCCATCTGGACCCTCTGCTTTGCTGGCAAAAAGTCTCCTCAGCTCTCTGCTTACCTGTGCTGCTGTAATTTTGGGATGGGGGAAACTCTCTCCTATGCTGCTATCAGCAGAACAATGGGTGGAGGGTGCAGTACTCCGAGGTGAGAGTGGGTTAGGGTGGTCAAACCTGTTGAAGAAGTTTTTCATCTGGTTTGCTCTCTCCATGTCTCTCTCAATGGTGGCATCCCGCTTCGAGCTGCAGTCAGTGATGATCTTCATCCTGTCCCACACTTCCATCAAACTGTTATTTTTTAACTTTTGCTCCTTCGCCGCCCTGAGCTGGACTCGGAGTTCCTTCTGCATGCGCTTGAGCTCATGCTGATCACCGCCTTTTCTCTTTTCTTCTGGTTCAAAAGGCCCTGGATGTCATTTGTAATCCATGGCTTGTTGTTGGCATTGCAGCATACGGTTCTTACTGGAACTACGCTGTCCATACAGAAGTTGATGTAGTCAGTAGTGCAGTCAACAACCTTCTCAATGTTCTCACTATGTGACCCCTGCAGGATATCCCAGTTCGTAGTTCCAAAGCAGTCTCTCAGACTGGGACCACTTTCTGAATGAGTGTGTGGTTGTAGGTAGCAGCCTCACTCTAGGTTTGTAGTGAGGCTTAAGCAGAACCAGGTTATGATCTGCTTTCCCAAGCGCAGGCAGCGGGGTGTCGCTGTATCCGTCTTTAACGTTTGCATACAGTAGGTCGGTAGTCCTATTTTCCTGGGTGTTTCAATCCACATACTGGGAGAAGGCAGGTAATGTTTTGTCCAGCGTCACATGGTTAAAGTCTCCAGCGATTAGCACAAGCGCTGTGTTTGTAACTTAGCAACCGCAGAATGGATGATGCCACCCGCTATCTCGGCGTTCACCCGAGGAGGGATGTAAACAATAACAATGACGTGCCCAAACTCTCTGGGCAAGTAATAGGGATGCAAACTTATGGCCAACAGTTCAATGTCCCTGCAGCAAATGGAGATTTTAACATTTACATGTTCAGAGATGAACTAATTTGTACTGACATAGAGAGCGACTCCCCCTCCTTTCTGCTTCCCGCAGGTATTTGCGTCTCTGTCCGCTCTAACTGTGCTAAACCCAGGTAGCTCCACGTTAGCATCTGGGATGGTAGTTGTTAGCCATGTTTCACTAAAACACAGCAAGCTGCATTCTCTGCAGGTCCTGACATTTTTCACCAGCACAGCCAGTTCATCAATCTTATTTTTTAGTGAGTTCACATTTCCCAGGATCACAGAAGGCACTGAAGGTTTGTAGCACCACTTTCTCGCTAGACATTTAGCTTTTATCTTAGTTCTGCTGAAACACTGAAATCGTGCAGTTTCTTCTGAATACTGATCATGGATGCAGAATGATCAGAATATTGCTTCTTCACAAATAACTGATGTTAACTCTTTTCATAGTTAAACTGCTCTCAAAAGGCACACACACACACATAAAGTCACACACCATCAGATGCACACACTACTATCTAAGCATGCAATCTTTTTTTGTTAGTGTGAGAAAGGACTAATACATACCCAAACCAATTACTGTTGTTTACTCACAAGTCTCACAGATGAGATTATGAGAGGATTCAGTCTCCAGAGAAAGTCAACTTTACTCTGTGGATATCAAATACTCTGAGTGTAGTGTACAATGAATACATGAACCACTTTTATTAACTTCAGTTTATCATTAAACTTCTTATCCCAGAAAAAGAAAACTTCAGTTATTTGTTGTTCTACCCCACATCTTATTAGCTGTTACTGTTATTTGTTGAGCTGTGCTCCCCCTTCATCTTGTCATTTATTAACACAGCAGTCAGTCACATCCCACATGCACAGTGGTACTATAAAAAGTCTATGAAACTCACATAAAGCACGTGGGTCCCATAATCATTCGAATACAATACACTACACGTGTATTACGTAGGCACCCCTTTATTTCTTGTTTCAGTCACGTCCGAAGCGTATCATTTGGGTATATAAACCACTGTGTCTGGGTAGTTGTGGTATGCATCAATTTGAACCTCTGTTTACACGCTTGATCCAGCCGTGGAAATCACTCGCCTTGTAAGTGTCTTTTAAAGCTTTATTGTTTAATGTATACCATCTGCTATGTATTGCTTTGTAAATCATTCTTTATTGTTTTTTGTTGTACACCTGTATATACCTGTATGTTTCTTTTGTATATATTTTAGTTTACAACAAGGTACATCCAGTAAAAACCTTCAAGAAAGCTTGCTAACCCCATGTCGTTTTTTTTATGTGGATGTGCCAAGTTGTTCAAGCTCTCTGCAGCTGTGTTGCACAGACAGCATAGAGTGAGGCAGAAAATTTGTAAAGCAGGAATATTTTGACCATTTTCCATCCCTGATCACTGACCTGCATTCATAAGACATAACAAAGCTCCGGTTTTCTCTACACAAAGGTGGTCCACCCTTTACTCCTTCCTGATCTGGGTCACTCTAAAATGAAATGCTCCCAATAAGGAATAACAGAAATCACAGTATGATAAGTAAAAAACAGAGAATAAGTGATCACCTCTGACATATACAAATATCAAAGGTAAAAAATACAAACAACATAGAAGTATATGTGGATGGGATTTTTCTGTGTGATTTGTCTGTTAAAGCCAGAAGAAAGAATATACTATGATCGAGATATTTGGAAAGTCAGCTACTGTACTGATTCATTCAGTTAGTACATATCACTTAACGATGATTTCTCTTATGCCTTACTAGCTGCATTTCATTTAAGGGAAATCCAGGGTAAAGGGTAGCTCCACTTGTAGGGAAAACTGAAGCTGCATGTTTCTTAATGCTGATCGGTGATCAGGAATAGAAAATGATCAGAATATTATTGCTTCACAAATAACTATTGTTTATCTCTGTATATTACAGTATAAACTACCACACCCCAAAACGCAAGCGTCATTGGATGCACATACTAATGATTAAGCGAGCAATCTGTTCTGTTAAAAAGAGAAAGGACAAGTAAATATACCAAGTGACTACTGTCATCCTTTACTTGCGAGGCATTAGATTATGACAGAATTCAATCTTCTTTACTTGCAATTTTTTCAATCAAGTAAGAGCTTAACTTAAGACTTTATAGTATGTGTAGCGCACGGAGTAAAGCTGATTTTCTACAGGGACTGAATTCCTTCATAATCTCATACCTTGTAAGTAAAGAAGGACTGTGAAAACTCTGGATATTTATTAGTCTTTTCTCATGCTCACATAAAAGATTGCATGCTTAATCACTAGTGTATGCATCCAACGGTTTTTGAATTTATGTGTGTGAGACTGGGGGCCATTAACTTAACTATTAACAGAGTTAAACATCATTTATCCATGAAGCAGAAATATCCTGATCATTCTGTATCCTTTATCACTGGTCAGCATTAAGAAGAAAACGCACAGTTCCAGTTTTCACTCCACAAAGAGGATTCGACAGCACTGTCATCCTTCCTGACATAGATCACCTTTAGACCAAATGGTGCCAGTAAGGAAATCATTGTGTGACTTTTGGTCAAATAAAATAATGTTTCATGTGGTGAAAAAAAGAGACTACAATGGCTGTGATTAAAGCTTTCTGACAATTCAGGGCAGGGGCAGAGGAAGTGAGGGAGATGGGTGGTGCGAGCTGGGTGGGACAAAGTGGAGCAAGCAGGCAGGGATCAGTGTGAGTATTTTAAATGATGAAAGAAGAGAATGGTGTTTTGGAATCGAAGACCTCCCATCTTGACAGCTTGTGAAGTAGAACTAGCTTGACAGGCATAAGCTTCTTACATACAATATATACAATAATTACACCAATGTTGAAGTTGTGCTCAGTAGCTATCCAGCTGAATCAGTGTGTTGCCAAATTTGCACTTTTTCTGCCCAGTTAGGGTATTTTTGATTGGTGCCCGTGGGGAAAAATGGGTTACCTATTTAAAAAAAAAAAAAAATTGCACTATTTTGGGCAATTGATGAACTGTTTTTGTGTTATGGCTCGCAGCCTCACTGTAAGTACATGGTGGTCCAGATCTAATTATGCAATTTTCATTTAAGCTATAACTTAAGTTTATTACATAGAAAATCACCCAAGAAATCCCAGACCATCGAGAAGTGTGCGAACTGACGACATTAAGAATCGTCTTCGCACCGAACTAGAATTGTCCCCGCATAAATCAAAGTCATCCAGACCATCTGGATCTGCATAATTCGATCTGGACCACCCTTTACACAGAAAAGGTTATTGTGCAAGCATTCATTCTGTAGGTTCGGAAAACTTGTCTATTTATGTCAAAGTTGTGCTTGCAATTTTTCTACCATTACTATAAAATACTATCTTAGACCATAATCTAACTTAATCTATGTAAATTTAGACAGTTTCATATTGTAGGTAATGATACAACAGCAAATAATGCAAGTTTAATTGACACTAAGTTTCTTAATTTAGTTACTTTTAAAACACAAATTTGTGGGTTTTGAATTGTATGACCTGTCACTCTCCAGCACCAGCGCACCAACACCGCAATGTCTGCCTCTCCTGATCTGACTCTAAGTAACAGCACCAGCGTAAATTCACACCCGATTTGACGCTATTTGTTTTCAAATAATATTGCATTAGTGCGATGATGTTTTCTGATTGGTACTATTCAGGTCATAAAATGATTTCTTAAAAATGTCATATATATTGTCTCTTTCTTTCAGGTATGTAATAGAAACCACAGCATAGAGAGAAGTGTGCGCATTGCAACAGGTACACATGTAAATGTAGGAAACATTGCGTGTGTGTGTGTGAACTGTTAACATTTGAATTTGATGATTGCATATAGTGCTGAACTGACCTCATAAAAGGTCATAAAATGAATAATTCCAAATATCATATATACCTACGTCTCTGTTTTTTTTTTTTTTGACATCATAAACCATAAGGTGCATACTAATTCTGTGTGAGCAGGAACACTCAATAAAACTGAATAAAAAGAATCAAGTGACAGTGAGATACAAAGAAGGCAGATTTACCAGCGTTTGAGTGTCAGCTTTTATCCATCCAGATCAGAGAATGTCCAGTTCCATTGCCTCAAAACACCACTCACATCTACAGGTACTCCCAGTTTCAAATAAAAACTAACAGCGTCGAATCCCTAGGGCGGTAGTATGTGTGAAGAAATAAGAAAATATTGTAACTTTTACAAGTACAGTACTCTAAATCTACACATAGAAACAGAACACACATGAAATGCATGTGTTCCAAATAACGATCTATTATTTCCACTCTAAAGCTCCAGCATTTCACTCCCAGATAATCAAACAAGGCATGAGCTGGGAAAACTTAATGAACGTTCTGCAACGGTTGCTTGCTGCTTGTCTTAATCGGCACATTTACAGGACAAGACGCTGATGGAGAGGTGCGAACGGATTTACGTGTTTTCTCGTAGGCTCTGGTAATTCTAGTGTTAAAATGGAAGTGATATTCCCTGCCTATGAATTGGGCAAGGAAAACAGTTCCACCCATTCAGAGTAGTAATCTACTACTACCAACAGTACAGTCTTCTTGTTTTTGGACCAGAGGATGATCCCATCAATTCCACCCCCACCATTTCTCCTGGTTCATTCACCACTGTGAACTGACATAATCCAGCCGGTTTACCTGGGGGAATCTTGTACTGTTGGCATATCCGACAGTTTTTAACATGGACCCAGACATCCTTATGGATGGTGGGCCACCAGGCTACCTCCAGGATTCTCAACAGGGTCTTGGTCTTCCCCAGGTGCCCCCCAAAAGGGCCATCATGGAAGTACTGGAAAAACTCTGGAATGAGCTCTTGGGGAACCAATAGCTAATATTTCTGGCCCCCATATCTTGACAGTATCACCCGATACAGCACCCCTTGGAGTTCTTCATAGTTAATATGATTAGGTCTACCCCCTAACCCTTCCCTGCACCCCTGACAAATAAAACAAGTTGTCTGAGCTCAAACGATTACCTTCAAATCCGGGGCAGTTCGGATACAGAAGGTTTGACTACAGCTACAAGTGCCTCTAGGGACTCTTCTAGGATCCGGGACAATGCATCTGGCACCATATTGCCATGACCCTTCCAGTAGTGAACCTGTAACGTGAATTCTTGAAGTCTAAGCACCCATCTAGTTTTTGAGCACTTGAACGCCCAGGTCAAAGCATTATGATCGGTATATACAGTGGTGTGAAAAACTATTTGCCCCTTCCTGATTTCTTATTCTTTTGCATGTTTGTCACACAAAATGTTTCTGATCATCAAACACATTTAACCATTAGTCAAATATAACACAAGTAAACACAAAATGCAGTTTTAAATGATGGTTTTATTATTTAGGGAGAAAAAATCCAAACCTACATGGCCCTGTGTGAAAAAGTAATTGCCCCTGAACCTAATAACTGGTTGGGCCACCCTTAGCAGCAATAACTGCAATCAAGCGTTTGTGATAACTTGCAATGAGTCTTTTACAGCTCTGGAGGAATTTTGGCCCACTCATCTTTGCAGAATTGTTGTAATTCAGCTTTATTTGAGGGTTTTCTAGCATGAACCGCCTTTTTAAGGTCATGCCATAGCATCTCAATTGGATTCAGTTCAGGACTTTGACTAGGCCACTCCAAAGTCTTCATTTTGTTTTTCTTCAGCCATTCAGAGGTGGATTTGCTGGTGTGTTTTGGGTCATTGTCCTGTTGCAGCACCCAAGATCGCTTCAGCTTGAGTTGACGAACAGATGGCCGGACATTCTCCTTCAGGATTTTTGGTAGACAGTAGAATTCATGGTTCCATCTATCACAGCAAGCCTTCCAGGTCCTGAAGCAGCAAAACAACCCCAGACCATCACACTACCACCACCATATTTTACTGTTGGTATGATGTTCTTTTTCTGAAATGCTGTGTTCCTTTTCGCCAGATGTAACGAGACATTTGCCTTCCAAAAGTTCAACTTTTGTCTCATCAGTCCACAAGGTATTTTCCCAAAAGTCTTGGCAATCATTGAGATGTTTCTTAGCAAAATTGAGACGAGCCCTAATGTTCTTTTGCTTAACAGTGGTTTGTGTCTTGGAAATCTGCCATGCAGGCCGTTTTTGCCCAGTCTCTTTCTTATGGTGGAGTCGTGAACACTGACCTTAATTGAGGCAAGTGAGGCCTGCAGTTCTTTAGATGTTGACCTGGGGTGTTTTGTGACCTCTCGGATGAGTCGTCTCTGCGCTCTTGGGGTAATTTTGGTCGGCCGGCCACTCCTGGGAAGGTTCACCACTGTTCCATGTTTTTGCCATTTGTGGATAATGGCTCTCACTGTGGTTCACTGGAGTCCCAAAGCTTTAGAAATGGCTTTATAACCTTTACCAGACTGATAGATCTCAGTTACTTCTGTTCTCATTTGTTCCTGAGTTTCTTTGGATCTTGGCATGATGTCTAGCTTTTGAGGTGCTTTTGGTCTACTTCTCTTGTCAGGCAGCTCCTATTTAAGTGATTTCTTGATTGAAACAGGTGTGGCAGTAATCAGGCCTGGGGGTGGCTACGGAAATTGAACTCTGGTGTGATACACCACAGTTAGGTTATTTTTAACAAGGGGCAATTACTTTTCACACAGGGCCATGTAGGTTTGGATTTTTTCTCCCTAAATAATAAAACCATCATTTAAAAACTGCATTTTGTGTTTACTTGTGTTATATTTGACTAATGGTTAAATGTGTTTGATGATCAGAAACATTTTGTGTGACAAACATGCAAAAGAATAAGAAATCAGGAAGGGGGCAAATAGTTTTTCACACCACTGTATACTGAAAACTGTTCCCTCCAAATAGTGCTGCCACTTTTCCACAGCCCAAATTACAGCCAAACACTCTTTTCACTGGCTGAATAATTAAGCACAAGACCCCTTAATTTTCTTGAGGCATAAGCAATATGTTCCCCGCTGCTATCACACTGAGTAAGAACTGTCCTGAGTCCCACATCATTTGCATCAGTATTCACTTGAAACTGGAGTTGTGGATCCAGCTGTGCCAAGATGGACAGCTCCTGCAAAGTGTTCTTCAACTTTGTCACTGCCTCCTGACAGTCATTTGATCATTGCCACAGGGCTCCCTTCTTGGTGAAGTGATGCAAAGGGGCTGCAATGTCTGCCATGTTCGGTATAAACCAACCTATCATTACAAAAAACTGCTGTAGGCTTTTCACATTGGATAATCCCATATGGCAATGGATTTTTTTGGGATCTATCTCCACACCTCTTACCGAGACAACATGGCCCAGAAAGGTTGAGAAAGAAAAAAAATAAAACATTATTAGCTTACATTCCTTTATGAGAAAATGCTGACATCTGATACAATCAGAAGACCCTGTGAAGAATGTAAGATCATTATAACTAATGTAATGAACTTTAAGAATGTTTAAAATGGTTCTAAGTGTGTAAATTAGAAGGGTGAATTCCTTAGGAATGCAAATGGCTGTTTGTTCTATGTTTTAGGATACTCCAGTATGTCATAAATTAAGATTTAACCTTAAGCTATGTATAACCTCGGAATGAACTGCTAAGGTTTTTTTTTTTCTTTTCTAGGATATAAAAGAGAGAACATTTTTACTTTAGGTATTCTGCCTAAATCCAAATCAGTTGCCTGAGTTGGGAAAAGGCAGTCTCACAATCTCTCTAACTCACCAAGAATTAAGAATAAAGAAATTATTTTTACTTAAATTGGGTTTATGTTCTTCCGTTGTTTCCTGACTTCAGCGCTCACAAGGTCAACTGGGATTGCATCAGGTGACATTTCTTTAGGTGCAAGGTCAGATTGGCCTGATGGAGACGATGGAAGACGGTTTCTAAATCCTGAAGATGCTGATCTAGTATTGGTGAGAAAACAATGATGTCGTCTATGTAGACAAAACAAATCTTTTGTAGTAACCCCTTCAGCACTTGTTCCATTAGTCTATGAAATGTAGCCCCGGCGTTGACCAACCCAAAGGGCAAAACCCGAAACTGGTACAGACCATCAGGGGTTATCACAGCAGTCTTCTGCATGTTGTTTTCACCCATCTGTACCTGACAATACCCGGTGTGTAGATTCAAAGTGGAACACACTGCTGCCCCATGGAGAGATTCAAGAATATCATGGATAAGAGGCATAGGGTAAGCATCCACTTGGGTTTTAACATTTAGAGCTTGATAGTCCACACAGAATTGACGTGACCCATCCCCTTTACGAACTGTCACCACTGGGGAAGCCCATGGAGAAAAGGATGGCTCAATTATGCCAGCCTGCAGCTTCTTAGCCAGCTCTTCCCTAATGATAGGGATCTTTTGGGGAGAGGCTCTATAAACCTGATGCTTAATGGGAAACTCATCAGTTGTATGGATATTGTGAGCAACAACATGAGTACTCCCCAGTTGGTCTGTCCACACCGATAGCCATCTGCATAATAATGGACGTACCTCTTCTGTTTGGCTAATTATGTGTGGTTCCATGGCCTTGTCCATGACCTCTGCCACCGCTGTATAAAACTGAGAGATTGGTTGGTCAAGTTCTTCCGACCCTTTTCTTTCAAAATGAAACACCCCACCCCCAGGCAAGGTATACTCTCCCCAATAAGAGCAAATGGTCATCTATACAGCCACAATGGAATTCAGTCCTAAAAGTAAAGGCATGGCCAGATGGGCATCATGCAATATTAAGGAGTTGGTCCCACATACCATCTGCTGCAGTTGGTACTTGATTTGGACCTTGCCTATAGTGACACCTCTTCTGCCATCGGCCAGTATAAACTTGACCGAAATGGACCCTGTCAGTTCATCATCTGAGGTCTTGATCTTTTGCCACATACTGAGACACATGAGAGTAAAAGTGCTCTCAGTATCAGCTACAGCCTCACCCCATAGTCCCTCAGCCTGACTGGGACCACCAGGAGGGAAGGCTGGCCAAACACAGTTCCTAGCCGGGCTTCTACCTGTTCTTCTTTCAGATTTTAATATTTGAGCTGGGTGGTTCAACCGGCTTTGTTATAGAAGGACTAAAACCCTCTTTTAGCTGCCCAGTCTCATTCCACCATTGATCCAAGTTTGACAAGATTATCCACCGTTCGAACAATGCCTCTTCATGTCCCAGCCAGTCTTGAGTTGCAAGCTCCCAATAATGGATGCAAGATCTCCTCATCAGTTATGTCTGGTTTCCACTTAAGATATAAGGCCTGAAACTCATATGCAAAATCCTGAATGGCCTGCCCTGGCTGCTGCTCTATTTCCAGTAATCTCCGTTCCAATTCTTCATAATAGTCAGATGGGAGGAAGACATCCAAAAAAGCTTTCTTGAATGAAGCCCAGCCATTAATAATCTGCTTAGCTGCCTGCCACCAGCAACCGACTGACCCCTGTAGAGAGGCATTGAAAACACCTATAAGTTCACTGGGAATCAGGGAATGCACCTCCATAAATGTGTCCCCCTGCTCCACAAATCGCAGAATGTCATCTGTTGTGTATGCTTCCCCAATCTTGGAAAAGTCCATATGCATTGCCGCCGATGGAGCAGGCAATATTGCAGGTCTCTGAAGTGATTGCCCAGATGGTGTTGAATGGCTAGATGGATGCCACCCTCCTTGGATACCCTGTTGAACCATTTCCTACAACTGACTGCCACTTTTTATCTCTCCGTTTAAAACAGGCCACGGTTTCCTTAAGAATATCCTTGGCCCGCGAGTCCATGGACTCTTCAAGATGAGAGAAAATTGCCTCCCTATATTCTCAAAGAGATTCTTCTCACTCCATCAGGGTATCAGCGATCTGATCCATCCTTTCTTCAATTCTCTGGACCCGATCAAATAGTTCTGTCACAGGCGATGTAAGACTTATATCCGATCTGTTGGTCCCAAGGGTATCAACCACATACAAATGTTGCAACATCCCAGTAACTTCTCTTACTCTCTCACAGGCTATGATAGTGACATGTGGGCCCAAGATCACAGACTCTTCAGCCTGCAGCACTCCATCACCATCAAGCCCCTGGCTCTAAAGCCTCAGAAGCCACATCAGATTAACTAACCAAGTATATCCAATCAACAAAAAAGGGAAATCAAATAAATTGAACACAGGTTCAAAGGGTCTCCGTACGGGCCACCACTAATGTAGAGTTCCTCTTAAAGTAGGATGAGGAGTCCAGCACAAACGAAAATCTCCTAATCTTAGGAAAAATGAATTCTATCGGGAACAGAACCAGACAAAACCTTAGCACCAATTTGATCACCTCAGCTGGAGATGTCCTTTATGAATTTACAAAATGAAATAACCACCCAAACAATTAAGTTAAACACACCAGAATATATATTATAAACAATCAAACAAACTATAAACACATTTTAAGCAATCCTACTAAAATCCAGAACAACTAAACAAATACTAATTAATATGACTACCTCCTTGAACCCTTCTATAATGCACTCCCCAGATAACGGTGAAACGAAAAAAAAAAAAAATGAAATATGACCTATTTACAGACAGCACAAATATAAACACACACACATATACATATATACAATACACATACACACATATATTATATGTCTATATATACAGTGGAACCTCGGTTTACGAGTGTTTTGCAAGACGAGCAAAAATTTTTAATAAATTTTGACTTGATAAACGAACGATGTCTTGCAATACGAGCAGTATGGATATACTCTGTCTGCTGACCGTCATGTGATCACAACTGAGTTGATGGTTCTTCTCTCTCTCTCTCTCCTTATCTCGCTCGCTTGCCCAGCGCGTCTCTCTGTTTACAGCACATCTTTCTCTCTCTCTCCTTATTGCGCTCGCCCAGCGCATCTCTGTTTACAGCCCGTCTCTCTCTCTCTCCTTATCTCACTCGCCCAGCGCGTCTCTCTGTTTACTACAGCATTGTGATTGTGTGTGTGCGCTGTGAAGTGCGAGTCCCCATCTTGCTCCCCAAAGCACGAAGCTGAGTCTCAGTACTTTAACACTAGCTTTATTCAGCTTGAAACAGCAATAGCGCTTTTATTTATTGCAGCGGGATCTTCATAACGTTCCTTGTATGACCCATTGACGACAGGCACTTATAGCATGTCTGCGATCTTTTTGGATGCGCTTATACGGCGAACTGCTACAGAGCTGGGAGACTGCGATTGCTTTGGGACACTCTTACGCGTGTCGTCTTGTTGGGTGGAATCCCACATGAGTTTAGAAACTCACACCAGCCATTATTCTTTTTAACGGTAAAGTGCAGGTTAATTTGTATTATGTATTTTACTTTATATTTTGTATTAATCATTTTCATATGAATAGTTTTGGGTTGTGGAACGAATCATCTGAGTTTCCATTATTTCTTATGGGGAAATTCGCTTTGATATACGAGTGTTTTGGATTGCGAGCACGTTTCCGGAACGAATTATGCTCACAAACCGAGGTTCCAATGTGTATCTATCTATCTATATATACATACATATACACACACACATACATATATATATATATATATACTAGCAAAATACCCACGCTTCGCAGCGGAGAAGTAGTGTGTTAAAGAAGTAATGAAAAAGAAAAGAAAAATTTTAATAATAATGTAACATGATTGACAATGTAATTGTTTTGTCATGTCATGAGTGTTGTTGGCATATACATATATATATATATATATATATATATATATACACACACACATATTTATTGATATATATACACACACATACATATCTACATATATACACACACACACACACACACATATATATATCTATCTATAATCTATATATCTATCTATCTTTATAGATAAATATAGATATGTATATCAATATCTAGATCTATATACAATACAATACAGTTTATTTTTGTATAGCCCAAAATCACACAGGAAGTGCCGCAATGGGCTTTAACAGGCCCTGCCTTTTGACAGCCCCCCAGCCTTGACTCTCTGAGAAGACAAGGAAAACTCCCAATAAAAACCTTGTAGGGAAAATGGAACAAACCTCGGAAAGGCAGTTCAAAGAGAGACCCCTTTCCAGGTAGGTTGGGCGTGCAGTGGGTGTCAAAAGTAGGGGGTCAATACAATACAATACAATACACAGAACAATTCCTTAATACAGCATAATAATGAAAATTTTAGAAGTACGGTTTAACAGTAGATGATATGACATAATTAGGTTTGGATATTTTTAGAGTCCTGGAGACCTCATCCATCTAGCTGCCTCCCCATTTGGCCATGCCACGGCTGAAACATTGCTCCGATGAAAGGACCCTCTTTCCCATGATTCCTGTGATCCTCCATCAGGGATGACTTTACCATAGGCAGGCAAACAACTTGGCAGGTGGGCCGTGGCACCAATTGCCACATTTGGGTACCGAGAAAAGAAACAGAATAGGTGAGGGTTAGTAACAAATTATAACAATCATGTTACTTATGTTTTAGTGCTAATGACTAACAACAGAGATGCAGTATGTACAGTTAATCAGCAGCTCTAGTCAGGATATGCTAAACTGAAGTAGTGAGTCTTCAGCCGGGATTTAAAGGCTGAGACTGAAGGGGCATCTCTTATGGAAGCAGGAAGACCATTCCACAGTTTAGGGGCCCTGTAACTAAAAGCTCGACATCCCACTGTTATTTTATTAATCCTTGGAATCCTAAGCAGACCGTCATCTTGAGATCTTAATGTGCGCTCAGGTTTGTAAGTCATGATAAGTTCAGACAAGTAAGCCGGACCTTGGCCATTTAATGCTTTATATGTTAAAAGGAGGATTTTGAAATCTGCCCTAAACTTAACTGGGAGCCAGTGTAAAGATTTAAGAACTGGTGTTATGTGTTCATATTTTCTTGTTCTTGTAATAATTCTTGCAGCCGCATTTTGGATTAACTGGAGGCTGTATAGAGAACAGTTTGAACAGCCAGTGAACACCGCATTGCAGTAGTCAATCCTACTAGAGATAAATGCATGAATTAATTTCTCACAATCCTGTTTATTTAGAAAGCACCTTAATTTCCTAACATTTTTAAGATGGAAAAAACATGTTTTGGACGACTTTGTAATATGTGCTTTAAATGACATGCTAGAATCAAAGATAACTCTTAGATTGCAAGCTGAATTAGTAAAATTAATTGGGATTCCAACTGAGTTAAATGACAAAATATTGCTGTGATCAGCGTCATTCCCTCCAACAATTAACATCTCTGTTTTATCTGTATTTAAAGACAAGTAGTACTCATTCATCCATTCCTTTAATTCACTAACACGACTAATTAAAGACAACATCGGAAAAACTTCATTTGATTTAAATGAAAGGTATAACTGGGTGTCATCTGCATACGAGTGAAAATTAACATTATGTTTCCATAATATATATCTCCTTTGGGGTGCGAGCAGCTGTTGCTGGGGGTGCCAGAATCCATCGAGGAAGAAAAATTAAAAACATTATTTGTACAAAATCTTAATTTATCTATCCATTCCTAAATAATTAAATGGGCAGGCTATTTCGTATCAGTGCAATACGCTGCTTGTTAAAACGGATGACTCCTGCTCTTACGTGCACTTAGTTCATAATACCCATGCAGCACTATCGTATCTTTTCATGATCTATTTAAATTTTAAATATAAGTAATTTTTATTATTCTACAGAAATATGTTTAGTAGGAATAGAAGTTAAATTTAGTCATCATTGCATACATTTTTCTTCACCATAGAAATTTAAAGACTAAATTCAACTTCCATTTCTACCAAAGATATTTCTGGCGACTAAATAGATAATAATAAATAAATACTTATATCCAAATTCAAGCTATTGAGCTGTTGCCTGCCTGCCTGATAAAGTCACCCTCGCTTCGCTCTTACTTTTAAACTGTTCATTTAATCATGGCTAGTCACGGAAAAATTATAAAATGGAAGGAGGATTACAATGAGTATGGCTTTACCAAAACAATTATTGATGGTGGATAAAGTACCCATTATTCATAAAGCTTCAATTGGTGATCTGTTTTTCTGCGTTAACCTCATATTTTTTCATACTTCTCAAACCAAGGGGGTGCAAGGGTAAAATGAATCGGGACGCGCTGAGATATATATATATATAAAATTTATTGAAATAGTATTATTGTCAAATAATGCAAACAGTACACGACACGTGTTTCGCTGTAATTCTGGGCTCATCAGGCGTACACACTCACTGCACCCCCTCTTGGGAATCAAACCTCGGACGTAAGCGCTAGAGGCGAAGCCACTCATGTTGCGTGGTTTGTTTATTTGACAGTATGTAGATCGGGTGTGTATATATATATATATATATATACATACACACACACACACACACACACACACACACACACACACACTATAGCATTAGCTTATAGTATAGCTTAGACATTGGTCTCCAGAATCTGCTGATACTGAGTGGAATCCATGCGTCCCTCAACTTTGACAAGATTCCCAGTCCCTGCACTGGCCACACAGCCCCACAGCATGATGGAACCACCACCATATTTTACTGTAGGTAGCAGGTGTTTTTCTTGGAATGCTGTGTTCTTTTTCCTCCATGCATAACGCCCCTTGTTATGCCCAAATAACTCAATTTTAGTTTCATCAGTCCACAGCATCTTATTCCAAAAAGAAGCTGGTTTGTCCAAATGTGCTTGAGCATACCTCAAGCGGCTCTGTTTGTGCTGTGGGCGGAGAAAAGGCTTCCTCTGCATCACTCTCGCATACAGCATCTCCTTGTGTAAAGTGCCCCGAATGGTTGAACGATGCACAGTGACTCCATCTGCTGCAAGATGTTGTAGGTCTTTGGTGCTGGTCTGTAGGTTGACTCTGACTGTTCTCACCATTCGTCGCTTCTGTCTATCTGAAATCTATCTTGGTCTGCCACTTCGAGCCTTAACTTGAACTGAGCCTGTGGTCTTCCATTTCCTCAATATGTTCCTAACTGTGGAAACAGACGCTTAAATCTCTGGGAAAGCTTTCTGTATCCTTCCCCTAAACCATGATGGTGAACAATCTTTGTCTTCAGGTCATTTGAGAGTTGTTTTGTGACCCCCATGTCACAAGAGAGACATTTTCTCTTCAGAGAAAATTAAAGAGGAGGGAAACTTACAATTGACCCCTTAAATACTCTTTCTCATTATAGGATTCACCTGTGTATGTAGGTCAGGGGTCACTGAGCTTACCAAGCTAATTTGAGTTCCAATAATTAGTTCTAAAAGTTTTGGAATCAATAAAATGACAACGGTGCCCAAATTTGTGCACCTGCCTGATTTTGTTTGAACAATTATTGCACACTTTCTGTAAATCCAATAAACTTCATTTCACTTCCCAAATATCACTGTGTGTGTCTCCTATATGATATATTTAACTGACATTTTTTATCGTAACAACCAACGATTTATACAGGAAAATAATGACTATTAACTTTTGCATCCCACTGTATATCTAAACCAATGTATATATTTGAATGGATGTATTCAAACCAATGTAAATATCTGAACGGATATATCTAAATCAATGTATATATCTGACCGAATGTATTCAAACCGATGTATATATCTCAACCAATATATCCCAACCAATGTATATATCTGAACTGAAATATATATCTGAATGGATGTATTAAAACCAATGTATCTGAACTGAGATATATATATACTAATAAAAGGCAAAGCCCTCACTCACTCACTGACTCATCACTAATTCTCCAACTTCCCGTGTGGGTGGAAGGCTGAAATTTGGCAGGTTCATTCCTTACAGCTTCCTTACAAAAGTTGGGTAGGTTTTATATCGAAATTCTACGCGTAATGGTCATAACTGGAAGCAGTTTTCTCCATTTACTGTAATGGAGATGAGCTTGAACGCCGTCCCACGTAATCACGCAGTACATAGAAAACCAGGAAAATCTCAAAAAAGCGCTGAAGAAAAACATGCATTATATAATTGAGAAGGCAGCGAAACAATAAGAAGCGAGCGAAAGTGACATATACAACCATATTCATGAGTTCTGCTACGGAAACAAAGCACAATGTAAACCTACACTTTAAATTAAGTTCATAGACAGGCTGCCGCTGGCGTTTGTAATTTAGTGCCTGCCCATATAAGGCCGTCCGTCAGCGCAATCCAATAGCAAACTGCCACGGGTAAATATTCACGGGTGAAGGACTGTGCTTATGGAGAGGAAGATGAGATGGTCAGGGTGGTGTTTGACACAAACTCAGCGAAACTGCGAGAGAAAGTTTTAAGTGCCAGGACTAAGGTAACATTAAATACAGCCATGGACATAGCACGAGATGGCACCAGCACAGCTGGGAACCTTCGATGCATGTACACCGAGTGGCTCACGTGAACTGACGCAGTGCACAGATAAAAAGCAACAGTTCCAAAGAGCGCTGAACAAAACCAATTACACAATTGAAAAGGCAGCAAAAATATGAAGCGCTTGATACATAAAAGCATATTCATAAATCCAACTACTGCGGAAACAAAGCACACGTTGGAAAAGTCAATGTCCCGCTAAAGGAAGACAGTGTAAAAAACCCGTGCATGCAGTGTGTCAGGTCTCAGATAAAGAAGAAGACGAGCTGTTTATTGATGCAGTAAGAAATGAATCGATGAAAGAAACCTGTCATCTTTACAACGATTGACAAACACGGAATGTAACTTGAACACAACACATCCTACAAATACTAACCTGATTGAAAGAAATAATGATAATCAAATCCTTGATGACAGCAACACTCAGTAACACTCACAAAACAAATACTGTATATTGACAGTCATGTTTACGCTATTTTAAAATGTTCCCTTTTCTTTTCTAGCTTTTTTAACACACTACTTCTCTTAACGATACGCGTTATATATATATATATATATATATATATATATATATATATATATATATATATATATATATATATATATATATATATATATATATATATATATATATATATATATATATATATATATATCCCGATCTACATCGAATAATGGATACTTTATTCGCCATCAATGATTGTTTTGGTAAAGCCATACTCAGTGTATTCATTAGATGAACGGTAAAAAAGTAAGAGCGAGGGGAGGATGACTTATTGAGGCATGCAGGCTGTAGTCGCGCCAACTCTATCTGAATTGCGATCACATTTAAAAAATATATATTTTCAAGTTCTATTTAGTCCATATGTGTCCAACTCAAGGGCTGGCCACATCCGCCCGGCGTAATTATATCCGCCCGAGATCATTTTATATACTGTATTATTGTTAATGGCCCGGGTATATGAAGCGCTTGGTAACACAATAAACTACAGATCCCATAATGCAGCGCTTCAGCTGCCTTGCGAACACTTACCGCGTTAATCAAGTCTAGCTTATAATGCTGCAAGTTATTGCGAAGCTAGCTCACACGATGCTGAAGAGAAAAGTTGATTCTGAAAATAGAGCCTTTAAAAACCGATGGGAGGCTGAGTATATGTTTACTGAACCCGTGTGTCTCATTTGTGGAGCTAATGTGGCTGTAATTACAGAATTTAATCTAAGACGGCACTATGACACAAAACATCAGGGTAACCTGAAAGACCTGAATGCAATGCAGAAGATACAGAAAGCAGAAGAATTAAATAAGAATCTGACACTTCAGCGGACGTTTTACCCGTGCACAATCACAAAGTGATTTCAAGTGAAGCTGCTTTATATGGAGACACAAATGCACCAGTGCAACTTGCCCCACTTTCCTGTTGCCAAGTAATGTTGAACCAAGTCGTCACTACGGTGTTCCCAAAATACGACTTTGCTGATAAACTGAGCGCACTGAGTTTGCGGCGCTTTGGTGACTTTGAAGAACAAAAAGTCCGTCTACATGCGGCTCGAACCTTGTGCATGTTTGGTAGCACATATCTGTGTGAGAAGCTCTTCTCAGTCATGAAGACTAACAAAACAGCACACAGGAGTCGCCTCACTGATGAGCACCTGCAATCCATCCTGAGAATCTCCACAACACAGAACCACACACCACACATAAACGAACTTGTTGCCAAAAAAAGATGCCAGGCGTCCAGCTCTAAAATGACATCTGAGCAAAGACAACTGAATGATTTGATTTGTTATTGCTGAAAGGAACACATTTTATTTATATTTCTAGGTTTTGTTATGCAGCATGTTCATATTTGAATTTGTATAATTTTGACAGGATATATTTTTATGGAGAGCAAAATATTATAAGTTGTTTAAGGTTTGAGTTGATTTATCACCTAATAATATTCCTGTCTGTTTTTACCATTCCTACCAAAGATATTTCTGTCGACTAAATAAAAATTCCTTCTATTTAAAATAGAACTTGAACAAATACGATAAATATCCACGCAGACATGCACGTAAGAGCGGGAGTCATCCGTTTTAACAAGCAGCGTATTGCACTGATGCAGAAATAGTGTGTGTATATATATATATATATATATATATATATATATATATATATATATATATATATATATATATATATATTTGTGTATATATATGTAGATATATATATGTATGTATATATGTGTGTGTATATGTATAGATAGATAGATAGATAGATATATATATATAACACAGCAACACTTATCACTCACAACAGTGACAAAACAATTACATTGACAATCATGTTACGTTATTTTCAAAATGTTTCCTTTTCTTTTCATTGCTTCTTTAACACACTATCTCTGCTGGCCTTAGGTATTTTGCTAGTATATATATACACACACACACACACACACACACATATATATACTGTACATATACACTCACCTAAAGGATTATTAGGAACACCTGTTCAATTTCTCATTAATGCAATTATCTAATCAACCAATCACATGGCAGTTGCTTCAATGCATTTAGGGTGTGGTAACCTGGTCAAGACAATCTCCTGAACTCCAAACTGAATGTCAGAATGGGAAAGAAAGGTGATTTAAGCAATTTTGAGCGTGGCATGGTTGTTGGTGCCAGACGGGCCGGTCTGAGTATTTTACAATTTGCTCAGTTACTGGGATTTTCATGCACAACCATTTCTAGGGTTTACAAAGAATGGTGTGAAAAGGGAAAAACATCCAGTATGCGGCAGTCCTGTGGGCGAAAATGCCTTGTTGATGCTAGAGGTCAAAGGAGAATGGGCCGACTGATTCAAGCTGATAGAAGAGCAACTTTGACTGAAATAACCACTCGTTACAAACGAGGTAGGCAGCAAAGCATTTGTGAAACCACAACACGCACAACCTTGAGGCGGATGGGCTACAACAGCAGAAGACCCCACCGGGTACCACTCATCTCCACTACAAATAGGGAAAAAGAGGCTACAATTTGCACGAGCTCACCAAAATTGGACAGTTGAAGACTGGAAAAATGTTGCCTGGTCTGATGAGTCTCGATTTCTGTGGAGACATTCAAATGGTAGAGTCAGAATTTGGCGTAAACAGAACGAGAACATGGATCCATCATGCCTTGTTACCACTGTGCAGGCTGGTGGTGGTGGTGTAATGGTGTGGGGGATGTTTTCTTGGCACACTTTAGGCCCCTCAGTGCCAATTGGGCATTGTTTAAATGCCACAGGCTACCTGAGCATTGTTTCTGACCATGTCCATCCCTTCATGACCACCATGTACCCATCCTCTGATGGCTACTTCCAGCAGGATAATGCACCATGTCACAAAGCTTGAATCATTTCAAATTGGTTTCTTGAACATGACAATGAGTTCACTGTACTAAAATGGCCCCCACAGTCACCAGATCTCAACCTAATAGAGTATCTTTGGGATGTGGTGGAACGGGAGTTTCGTGCCCTGGATGTGCATCCCACAAATCTCCATCAACTGCAAGATGCTATCCTATCAATATGGGCCAACACTTCTAAAGAATGCTTTCAGCACCTTGTTGAATCAATGCCACGTAGAATTAAAGCAGTTCTGAAGGTGAAAGGGGGTCAAACACCGTATTAGTATGGTGTTCCTAATAATCCTTTTGGTGAGTGTACATATACATATATATACATACACATACATATATACATATATATATATACATATATTGTGGACGATGTTTTCTCTCTTGAGTTATTGCCGAACATGAGTAGGAGTCTCAATACCTCAGATAAAATTAACTGGTAAAACACATCTTTCATTGCACCTATAGACTAGAGAAGCTCTCGATAGGAAATTCTTTGCTTTTTTATAAGCTTACAGAGTTGAGCAAGCGTGATATCATTATTTCCAAAAATAGAAGTGATACATATTTCATACTGCTGACAAAATAAAAAGAAGAAGTGAGCCTTATTTGGACTTTAAAAACAGGAACTATAAATAAAAACTGGTTAAAGAGCAGATTCTGAGACAAACAGGAAATACAGTTAACAGACTTGTTGCTGGCAGATTCCTTTGACCTGCTCACCCAGTACACCCCTACCTCAACACAAGGGTATGCATAGAAAATGTCACATACACATTTTGTAACTGCTACATGTCACAGGGACAAGCTGCTAACTGCTACATGTCACAGGGACAAGCTGTATTTTTTTTCATTCCACACTCGACCCCTTTGAGCAGAAAAAGGAATCTGGCAGGTTAAACTCGGAATCACTTTCTAGGGCCAAAAGAAAAACTTGTTCTTGACGTAGGAGGTAAGCTTTAGATAAAGTAGAACGGAACACACGAGCAATGAGACAGCTGGACAAGAAGAGGAAGTAAGCAGCAAGAGAGCAAGAAGGAGCAGAAGAACTCCAACAGCAAGGGGAGACAAAAAATAGATTTGAACCATTGCCTTTGCCCCCAGGAGCTAAACATAGAGGTGAACCAAGAATCCCAAGGAGAGTCTAGGCCAGAGTTTGTGGTTAACTCATTAGAGAGAGAGGTGAGGCCAGCTAAAGCACGAGTAATTGAACCATCAGGGGCAGTATTGTTAGGAATGTAAAGTGCAGCAAGTGTCACCAAACATTGCACAGACACCCCTTTCTCAGCTAGGAGCATATCAAGAGCTAATCTATTTTGCCATGTTATCAAAGAAGTTTTATCCAATTGTTCGTGGATACCTCTAATGGCATCTTTAGTAAAAATTTAAGAATCGCTGCTGGTTTATAGTATAAATAATTAATCCATCACATTTTTATTAACTGTTGACCACCAAAAAAATAAGGCAAAAAGCGAAAACCCTGATCCATTTTGATTATTTAACCCAGGCCAGGGTTTTAAAAAAACCCAGGGTATGTAAGTCCCCAAGTAGGGGTGGTTTTGGGGGGGGGGGGGGGAGGAAGAAAAAATAGAAGGTTAAAAAGGGGGGGAAAAAAAAGGGGGGGTTTGGAGGGGGGAAAATCCCCCCGGAATGGGGTTTTTTAAAAGTTGGAGGGGAAGTTTTTTGACAAAAGGAAGGAAAGGGAAATTTTTTGGGGGGCTTAAACCCGAATTTTTTCAAAAGGGGGCATTTTAGGGGAAAAAGAAAAAAGGGGGGAAGGAAGTTTGGGAAGGGGTTTAAAAAGGGAAAAAAGGGAAGGGGTGAGGTTTTGGGGGGAAGGGGGGTTTGGGGGAAGCAGGAATCAAAAATGGTTTTTTTAAAAGCAAAAAGGACCCATTGAGAAGGCCCAAAGGGAATTAAATAAGGTTTTTAGGAAAAAAACAAGGGAAGGAGTGGGGGAAGTTTTTGGAAAAGGGAAAAAGGGGGGAAGATGAGGGGAAATGAAGGGAAAATTGAAGGGGGATAAAGTGAAGGGTAGGGAATGAATACCCTAAACCTATTTCAACCTTATTCCAGGAAAAGGGGCCCCAAGAATGTAGATGGAAAGAAGAAGCTTTTTAAAAAAATAAAAAGTTTAAAAAAATGGGATGTTCCTTACAGGTTGCATCGGGTGTCCTTTTTTTGGGCAGTTTTTAACCCTTTTTGGGTACTTGTGGGGTTATACCCCCAGTTTTTGGTTTTAAAACCCAGCTCCAGGCTACATTCGGGACACAAACGTTTTTTTTGTAGGAAGCCCAATCATGTGGAGAACCATACAGGCGCAACAGAAAAAAAGCCCGGGAAAGAATGAGGGGCCCCTGAGGAACTCGGAACCTTGTGGTTCTCTGGGGGCAGGATAGAAACGAAAACGGATCAAAGACGGGGGGCCATCACAATGGATCGGATCCAGGAGGTAATCCTTCAACTTTCCGCGTGGGGGTTGACAGAAGAACTTGAAAGTCCCTCGCCACCTGGGTTGGTCCAGTTTTTCCCCTGCGGGTATAGCCAAGATTTTCCCCAAATGGATGGGAACCCTGGGGGGGGTGGCTCAGGTTGTTTCACTTGTTCTGGATCTCCTTCAGAGGCGGGGAACCCAAAAGAAGAAAAAGGTCATTGTCCCAGGTTTTTTAAATTTCCTATGACCATGCCAACTGGCAGGGCAGTAAGAATTCAACGGGTGCTATTTCGGTTCCCCCCAGCCCATGGGCCCGGTGGAGGACAGGCCGGAAAAGATTTGTCTGCTCAAAAATTTTTTAAATTTTTTGCCCAAAGTGCCATTGTTTTTTCAAATCCCACTCTGTGGGTGATCAAGTGTGGTTACAAATTTGGACCATGGGTTGTTCATTTATAACTAAATTTCCCAAAAAATGGCCCCATTTATTTGCGTTTCGGGTTCCCCCCATCTGGGATAATTTCTTTTTTCGCTTTGCCCAATTTTGGGCATTTTGCTTAAAAGGGAATCTTCTCCCCCGGGGAGCACATAA
This sequence comes from Polypterus senegalus, assembly GCF_016835505.1. Lineage (NCBI taxonomy): Eukaryota > Metazoa > Chordata > Cladistia > Polypteriformes > Polypteridae > Polypterus > Polypterus senegalus. Next base: position 101,894,278 of record NC_053166.1, read on the forward strand.
AAAAACAAACGTCCGATACCCCCTTAATTCGTAAACCCCTTTTGGAGATGCTCAAATTCCCCGGATAAAGGGGAAGGGCTTTGCTTCCCCCCAAAAACCCTTTTGGGCCCCAAATCTTTTTAAAAATTGATCTGCATAACTAAAAAACCCTATTTTTTGGCCTCAACATCCTGAATCAAGCATCTTTTCCAGCATTAGTTGTTTTCCTTTTAAAAGGGCTGGAAAACTTGTTGGTTTTTAAGGTTCCTTTGGGCCCATTTCTTCTTCCAAAAGCCCTTTTTGGAGCCTGTAAAAAATCATCTGGTTTTTTAAACCACCAACTCTTGGAAAAGAAACTGGAAAAATTTTTACGGCAGTTTTCGTTAAAAGTAATCCCCCAATTCTTTATAATGGATCCTTTTCCAGTGGGGCCGGAAATCCAATTTGATGGTTTGTTTTTTCAAAAAGATTAATTTTTTGATTTGGGGGGCCCCAATGGCAAACCCCCTTTTTTCCATTCCCCTGATCGCAGACCCCAAAAAAGCAGGGGGAATCTGTATATATAGAAATTTTTTTTCCTTCGCAGCTGCATCCGTTGGCAAGCCGTTTTACTGGGGGCTAGAGGTTTGGTTGTTCCAGTGGTGGTCCCTTGGACCACAGATTATACGGAGCTCCTTTTTCTTTTTAACCAACACCATCAAAAATCCTTTCACCTTTTCAAGGGGTTTTCCTGAAAATAACCTTCCAAAAACTTCAAACTTTTGGGTTCTCCTCCTCATTTTGGGGTAACATGGTTTGGATGAATTTTAAAGGGGAAAAAAACCAAAATGGAAAAAACCTTTTCTTCAGTGGACTCGGGGTTTTTCTTGTGGGGCCCCCTTTTGACAGGAAAAATTTAGGTTAATTTAAAAAACCCGGCCGGCCGGGCCAAAAATTTCACCCCCCCCGGAAGGCGGGGGGGGGGCCTTTTTGTCAAAAAGCAATTGGGCAAACCAATCCCAAAAGCAAAGGCCCAAAAAAGTTTCAAAAAAATGGGCAGTGGGGGCCTTCAAAAGAAAAAACGGTAAATTTAAATTCAGCCCCAATTTTTAAAATTTTAAAATTTTCAAATGCCCTAAAAAAAAAGTTTTTTTTTTTTTAACCGGAATTAAAAAATTCATAAAATAAATTAATTTCCCCCCCCCTTTTTTAAAAAAATTTTTCCCGGGGGCCCCAAAACCTTTTAAATAAAAAAAACCAAATATCGGGTAACCGGGAAAAAACCCCCCAAAGAAAAAAAAATAGGATGGAATGGAGAAAAGGAAGGGGGGGGGCCCGGGAAAATAGAAATTGCGGGAGTCCAACAAAGGGGAAACCCATAATGAAAATTGGGGGTGAAGGGGTCAGGGACGGGGGGAAAAAAGGAAGGGAATGACTAGGGCCAAAAAGGGGGGAAATAAAGGGCTAAAAGGGAAGGTGTTGGGTAAATGTTGAAAAGAATCAAAAGGGGTGGACAGAATTTTTCAAGTTATAGGGAAAAGTCGGGTCCCCCCAAAAAAGGGTTCTGAAAAAGGAAAAAAGGAGGGAAAAAGTTAATATGGATGGGAAAAAGGGGAACTTTGGGCAGGAATGGGAGGAGACTTTAAGGCAATGGGGTTTCCAGGGGTGTCAAAACAGTAATTGTGCAAGTTTGCGGACCTTGAGAAAGAGTGGGGTCCAAGTGTCCGAAAAAGGTCTCTTTTATTAAATGGGAGATAAAAAGGGGTCACCCAGGGCCCGTCAAAGGGAAAAAATGGGTGGGTATCCCAAAATTCCCAGAGCCCCGGTTTTAAAAAACCGGTGTAAATTTATCTCCGGGGGGGTTAAAGGGGGCTTTTTTTTGGGCGTCCTTTTTTAATGGGGTGACCCAAATTTGAATAGTAAGGGGAAAGGGGGGGTTTTTTGGGAAGGATCTTGGAAAAAAAACCCCCCGCCCGGCCCTTCCTTTCCCCCGGCCCCGGTGGCGGGGGCCTCCGTCATCAGTGGTTTTGGGGCATACCAACTTTCTTTTTTGGAATGTCCCCTTTTCCTGTTCAACTAGGAACCTCTTCAAAAGGGAGGATTCCCAGAATAATTGGGCTTTGGGGTTGGGGTGCCCCAACGGAGACCCAGCAAAAAGGGGGCCGGCTGGGGTTCCCCCCGCTCGGAATGGGTGCCTAAATCTCAATCCTAGTCCCCCTTCCTCCCCGTTATTTTTTCTGTTTTGGGAAAAACAAACCCATCAGTCCCTTTTTCTTTTCCTCTAAGTTTTTCAATGACTCCCCTGGGTTTAAAAACCCTCCCATTTTCTCTCCCGATGTAAAAATTCATCCCGGGGGGTCCATTACTTTTCATTTTGATTAACAAACCCCCGTTGGGAAATTTCTTTGGGAAGAGCGCTTTTTTTTATACATGCTGTAACTTTTTAATTGTTCTAAATTTCAGTCCCCTTCTTTTAGGGGGAACTAAGGGCTACCCCCTTTTTTTTCCCCAAATCCCCCAAAAAATGGGGAAAAAATTGTCAAAGGGGTTTTGGGCCCGTTGGTTGTTTTGGTTATCGGGGGTTGGGATCTATTTAAAGGGAAGCAGTAAGGGGGTCCAGGGGCAGTGGGGGAAATAAAACAGGGTTCGGTAGGGGGTTGAAAAGGGGCTTCTTTGGGGCCCTTCTTGTGTTGGTCTCCTGGGGAAAGATGGGGCTGGTTTTGTTCTGTGGGTCCCCCCTCCCCCTCCCTTGGGCCCTCCCTATGGGGGGGGGTTGGGAAAATGAGTCCCAGAACCAATTGGGTTAGCGTTTTTTTCTTTTCTTTTTTGAATGGTTGTGGGTGGTTGTGTTTGAAAAACTAAAAACAATCATCCTTCTCTTTTTTGCTTCTTTTTTTTCTCGGGAAATATTCTGTCTGTGTGCCTCTAAATTTGCTTTTATAACCAATTCCCCTCTATAAAAATTATTGGTCCCCTTTAAAAATTTTTCTACACAATTTTCCTTTTTCTGAATTCACTGATCCGGTCGTTTACCGCCCACCTTTTATTCCACTTCTGCCTTTTAAAAACA